>NW_027117488.1:0-152104 GCF_038497645.1 Lipomyces chichibuensis
GCAGTTTACAGATGAGTGATGAACCTATATTGCTCGCTCGCCGTCCCCGTCGTGAACTTGATTATTTCATCCATAAACTTGATTATTAGATCAATGATGACAGTGACGAGGAAACAGAGTCTCAAGATCGACTTTCTAGAAGTTTTCGATTGACAGCACAATCAACATAATTGTCACAAGCAGAGATGTTTTTCCTGAAAAATCAGCGTCTCATTTTTTAGCAAACAACTCAGTTTCCCAGTATCTCCAAAAATCTCGACCGAGACCTGCAGCTGATTGGCTTTGAAAGTCGTACCATCATAAGCAATTATCAATAAGATTCTAGGAAGATGAGAACAGAGATTCGCTGTCAGCAGGCTGGCAGTAGGCTTTCAATTATGTGACGAAAGCATTAACTAGTAGCATGAAATTGAGACTAATAGTGGTTAACTGGCAAGTGCATGTTCATATGAGTAATGTAGCCAGCAACTCTTACCTACTCTTCTAAACAAAATAGTAACGCGGATGAAGACACTCCTCTTAGCGAGTCGCTGAGCCTAAGATGTGTAGAAGCTCACGCGAATACAGTGAGGAAATGACTCTAACAATTCCGATCTGTTTGAGAGAGGACTCTCATCGTTCAATGACTCGGTCCACTAAACTGTCTGAGTTAGTATAAGTAGCTGCACAAACTTTGCTCAGATGACTCCGACAAGACCTCAGGGCAGAGTCAGAAAGATTGTTTGCAAGCCAATAATCCTGGAGCTTCTCCTTTTACATTCGTGAGGATAGAAGATATAAAGCAGGATACGACGACAGCTAGCGTTAAAAATATCACGAGCGCACCTGACTGGCCACTGCGCCGCAAGATTGTCCTCATGAAAGCAAAGCGAACTGCGATTGATGCTGCTGCGGTAAATTATTGTCGGCCTCAAATGAGTTTCGCTTTCTCTGGAGGTCGCTGACACTCGTCGAGGTCTAGGCCGTTCGGATGGTATATAAAACACTGACCTGGTGTTGGTGAGTGCTGTTCGAGCTGGATTGGGGAAGTACGAAAAGTATTTCGCGTTCGTTGACGAGATCAATACTTATTACATTGCAATGATTCTGGATCCTCGATTCAAATGTGAGCTCTTGAAGCAGGAGCTTGAGGACGAAGAGGCAGGGTCTTTTTGATTGCAGTTAGATTACGTTGCAAATTAAATAAAGGGATCGGCACGGATAATATCCGGGCCAATTTTGCCCTTATCCGTATCCGTATCCGTATCCATATCCAGATAAATTGGCCCTATCCGTATTCGTATCCGCATTGTCCGTACCTTTATGACGAGTCATTTCTCGAGATATCTTGCAGCATTGGCTCATGGAAAGTGTGTACTACCACTATATGCTACTTCATTGGGCTCGAAACCTCCATTATCCAGGAGTCAGTAAAAAGGGACCGTAATTTGTCGTGGTACTCTACCTATCCATTTGAATCAACTCATGTTGCTCAGTACTTATTTAGCCGAGACTCTGTTAATTGAACATAACGAGTAAACACATCGGTTTATCTTCAGGATAGTATGCGGCTATTCTTGCTGTGGTACTACAATGTGCCAGGTTACTATTATTATTACTATTTAGAATATATTTGCATATTGTAAACAACAAATGAGGGCTTATATGACCGATGAAAATAAAGGCACACCAACAGCTAAACAACAAGCAAATAGGGCAACGAAACGGCGAAGGTGAACGCAAGGACAACAAACCACGAACCAGAATGAAAACGCAATAAATAAGGATTTTCATTGAGAGTCAAGGGTTAGAGAACGCAACATGCCAACATCAAGCAGCCATTTGCGTTGGATGCTCTTCCCTATCATTTAGGCCGGGTAACTTTCATTTCTGAGTTTTCACTTTCAGGGGCAGCGTGCAGCACTAGTACAGATTACATTAGACTGGATCTATAACCTATGGCAAGATTCGTTTGTGCTGCGGCACTAGCACTGGCCAAGCAAGGTGCCAAACCTTCGGTCTGAATTTTATCCCACTCACTCTCCAAATGGTGGTCCAAAGGAGAAATGTCAACCTCCAAAGTACACAAGTATTGGATATCTCATTCTCGCGCTGTCTCAATATCTGATGCCAAATGATTTGATACCGCACGTTGGAACAGTCGGAATTGCCAGCGCTTCAACTTAGAACCGGTATTATTGGATATTCACTGCGTCTAGATATTCAAAGTTCAATCAACCTACTAACTGGTTACTATGCTTCAGTTGACCAACGTCGAGCGGAGCTGGCTATTTGCGGTCAGTTCAGGAATTGCTTCTGTGCTGGGCAGTTTAATAATCTGCTCAGATGTGGTGCTACGACGGTTCAAAAGATTTGAGAACTTCAATATTAGAAAGGATAAGAGATTGTCGGCGGTTTCTTAATTATTATTGGACTTCAGATGTTTGCTATGGCTATTGTCTACAGTCGGAAGGTAAAAGAGTGCCTCAATTGGGCTTGCTTAGGTAGTCTTCTATTGGGCATCGCGTTAGGTTTCGGGCATGTTTGAGAGCATAGATTTTGATCACTTGCCGACTTTTACGCTGGGACAGAGTAGAAGCGAAACTGCGAAAGTTCTCAGTCTGACGGGTTTGTAGTAATTATATGCCAGCGGCTAGCCATTTAATCTAATATTACTTCTAAGATCCAGAAATGTCAGTGAACACGATGAATATCCAAGTTACCAAGCGTAGAAATTATCAAATAGGGTTCATAGGCTTCTAGGCTCACGCTCGTGTGTTTCCTCGAAAATAAGCAAGCATATTTTGTTGGAAACTGACTAGGGTCATGCAACTCGGGGATACCGAGAAGGAGACGAGCCTCATCGCGCGCCACACTATTACTACCAATGTAGTAAAGGCGTGGCGGCTCTAGCAGTGCAGGTTTTGTCGCACTGGAGCATCCCGTGGATGCTCATTCTTGTGTAGATTTGTCTCTACTGCCTGGTTCGCTGTACTGTAACGAACAAGGATATTTCTCGCACCATTGACATCGCGATCACATTCGAACTGACATTGTTTGCATGCGTACCCTTTCCTACTCCCTACCTCGTTGAGACTACCACATCTTCCGCATGTCTTACTAGTGAAGGCTTCAGATACCAAGACGACTTTGCAAGATTTATATTCTCGCGCTTTGTTGAGAAGTCGTTGTTGGAATTTGTAATGAGACCAATTTGCCATAGCTCGTGCTGTCTTGGACCTGATCCGCCGGCGTCCACCACTGCGTGTCACCATCTGTTGAACTGGAAAGGTCGGTAGGATGATATGATTGAATGTCGTGCACAAATACTTGGCAATCCGGCAGTGCAAATCGACGACCAGATTTTGAATCCGACAACGCAGCCTGGCTGCGGCCCTTTTCGTCCTCCACCTCTTTGCACGGCTGATATCTTTGGCCGAATATGAGCTATGCAACTCGTCCAGCCAGTGACACAGTCTATATATGTGGCCAATGTCATTTGACCCGAGTTCAACTACTTCGCCGTCTGGGGTATACCCAGTGAGGAATGTTCGCACGCCTGGGTCCAGAGAAATCAGTCGACCTGAAGACGGCCCTTCATGAACCTGCAAAGTCATCGGTACGCAAAGATAGTAGTGGCCTGTGGTTCTTTGGTATACAAGTCTGCTGTCGTGCGACAGCTCCTTAGGGAGCGGTTCAGCGCTCTTCATTTTGCAAAGAAAGGCATACTTCCCTCTTCCATGAGACCAGTGCTTACGATGTATTACAATGCTTTCTTGCCTACACTTTGTCCGAGAGCGGTGCTTAATCTTGAATACCTTATGGTCTTTTTTGTACCGTGCATGTGCGGAATCAAATGCTTTGAGAAGGTCGTCCATGGCGGCATCCCTAATGTCGTATGGGGTTTCCAAAACCCAGGGCTTGCCCATCTTGTCGATTGCCTCCTTATTTAGGAATGTCGCTCTTAGGTCTTTCTTCGTTCTTGCAATCTCCTTCTTTTCCACGGCATCCAAACATTGGTTGTAAGTCCAGCGCGCGGTGCCGAACCACTTGCGAAGTTTTTTTTTTTGCTTTGTGCTCGGATATACCCTGAAACGCCTGACTTTACCTGGCTGTTCTTTTTGTACTTGTTATTGTCTGTCTTTGTTTTTTTTTCTGGTCGTTCTTTCCCCTCGTCCATCGCACTCTCCACTTCCCTCAGTACCAATAAGGGCTCCGTGATTTTTTGCTGGTCGCGGGCAGACTTTCTCACACAGGTGCCCCAGCCTTTACTAACGACTTCGTCACTCCATTCGCGTTCGATGAGATCAAGAGAAGGCAACTACAGATTCTGACTGATTCGAGCAGAATGCTCATTCCAGAAAGGTTTGGGAACAGTTTCCATATTTGAAGCATGGAAGAGTAGTATATACAAGAAGCGGAAGAACTACAGATGGGTAAATGCGCGCTTTTAATATGTAGCGATGTCGTACGGACCAAACTTGAGTGAAATTTGATCATTCCGCAAGAAGCTGCAAAATGGCCACTTTTAATAGACAGAGTAACACGTAAGACGCGTCGGACACGCGCTTCGACGCGAACTCGCACATAACAAACAAACTTTTGCGGTATCAACAGCGGGCGCTAATTATCAATTGCAGCAAGATTATAATTGGACGGCTCATTCAACGGCGGACTTTATGCCACTAAAAGTAACTCCTTGGCGATTCATCCATAAAATATCTATTTGCTTGACAAATCTTTAAAATGCGACTAGGCTCACGGCTCCGCACACTGAAGGATGCGATAAATCAACGCCTAGTAGTTAATTATTCAATCGATAGAATCCATCGTCTATTAAGCAAAATACTCCAATCCGTCCTCGGCACTTCCAGGCTGGACCAGCTGTGGAGGTTTATTATTACCCAGTGCAGTCATTATTGCGGACCGTTCCCAGGTCCAGAGCCCTGCATGTAGTCGCCTGCATTGCGCACTTTAGTAGACCAGAATTAAACAAATCATTGTTCGTAATTTAAGGAAGAGCATTCGGCATCTAATTATTACTTTATGAGACGGATGTGAACAAGCAAATCCAAAACGTGGGACTGATTTCTTCCGCTAATGACATCATTAATGCCGAGCATAGTGCTTCAAGCTGCCGAATTAAAATACCGCGCCGCACGTTTCGTCAACTCCAAATCACTACAAAGTGGTAGAATGCACTCAGAAGCTCTGTTAATCACTCAATTCCTACGCATTTGATCTGTACGGTACTTTGTAGTCCAAAAGCATTCGCGAATTGTGACCAAATTCTGGCCAACGGTGGTTGTTGGACGCAAATTGCGAAAAGCATCTCACTTATCAAGTCCACGGACAGGTCCGGTGGCCCCGACACCGGAGTTATACTTAAGGGCTGGTCCCGCCGCTTCTGCTTTGCCTCGTTCATTCAACTGCTCTACAGGCAAAATGGCATTCCCTACGACTACTCTCGGCAAGGATGGCCCAGAGATTACCGCTCTCGGCTATGGCGCCATGGTACCTTCATTGCTCTCATTCATTACGTGACAGTACGCTAACGACAGCCAGGGTATCTCGGCTTTCTACGAGCCGCATCTCACCGACGAACAAGCCTTTCCGCTATTCGACAAGCTGCTTGAGCTCGGTTGCACGTTCTGGGACACCGCGAGAATTTACGGGGATAACGAGGAAATCCTCGGTCGGTATTTCGCCAAGACGGGCAACCGCTCCAAAGTTTTTCTCTGCACCAAAGTTGGCTATAAGGCGCCCGTCGTCGGCGGCGGCATCCCGTCTCCTAGCGGCGAACCCGAGTTTATTCGTAATTCATGCGAAGAATCGTTGAAGAGACTTGGTGTCGAGACTATCGATTTGTATTACCAGCACCGCATCGACATGACCATCCCCATCGAGAAAACCATGGCTGGATTCGCGGAGCTAGTCAAGGAGGGTAAGATCAGACACATTGGCTTATCCGAGTGCTCCGCCGAGACGCTCCGACGAGCGTATAAAGTCCACCCAATTGCGGCGGTCCAAATAGAGTACTCACCATTTTCGCTCGATGCAGAAACCAATGGCGTGATCGATGCATGCAAGGAACTCGGGGTCGCCGTCGTCGCGTATTCTCCTCTTTCAAGAGGATTCCTTACGGGTGCGTACACTTCTCCCGAAGATTTCGAGCCTAACGATGTCCGCCGACGGCTTCCGCGATTCCAAGCCGAGAATTTCCCAGCGAACCTCGAACTCGTAAACAAAGTCAAGGCGATTGCGGATCAAAAGGGCGTCACCACTGGACAAATCTCGCTAGCGTGGTTGATGGCACAGGGCGCGATTCCGATCCCAGGTAGTACCAAGATGGCCAGAATCGAGGAAAACGTCGCGAGCGCGTATGTCAAGCTTACGGAAGAAGAGTTGAAGACAATTAGAGAATATGTCGATGCTGCGAATATTGCCGGCGGTCGGTATCCAGCTGTTGTTGGTAATTTGTATGCTGATACTCCTGCTTTGGAGTAATGTGCGACTGGTGTATATTATGAGACGTTGTAATTATCATACGATGCCTTAATAATGGCAACATTTTTATCCACCAACAAAAAACACATTCTCATTTTCAAACAACTCAAACTATAAAACATATACGGCCATCGCGTTCAAGCAACTATATAGAAGAGTATTAGCCCGCTATTCTTCAACAAGAGAGCACCCATTTAAACCTTCTTCTGGATATGCAGTTGGTCCCTGGCAGTTCGGATGAAGTTGCAGTGGTTTGTCTTACACCGTAATAGGTATCAACAACTCACCATTTTGATTGTAAATAAATTAACACAGGCTATTATTTGCTGACTGGGCTATCAATTAGGGATCGGCACTGATAACATCCAGGCCAGGTTTCGTTATCCGTATCCGTATCCAGGCAAAGGTTTAGTGTCCAGCTAGGCCGATGCAATGTTTACAGCCACGAATCGGTTCAGTGAGGTTATCGTTCTATTGAAATGGATTTTCTAACACTATCCCGAATTTTTACAAGGAAACAAATCAGCTTAACGAGGGTTATCGTCCTACAGCGAATCGTTTTAATGAGGGTTCTATTGTAACGAAGATGCGTCTACGTCCTTAGAGAATATGCTTGCAGTTACGGTCATATTTGAGGCTCAAACACCCAGACATGCAAGCTGACTCAAATACGATGCGATACTTTCAATCTCGAGAATGTACTGCAGAATTGTTGAATTCCCGGAACCGATGTTATCAATATCGCTGAGACTGATGTTCTGATCAAGAAATGCAATCTTCAAACTATGCAATATCGCCGGAATAAGTCTCTGAGATATGGCCCGTAATAGCATGGATTTCCCGGTTCCATTGCGCCGATGAGCCCATAACGATGCCCGCACTTTGAGCGTTAAGTCAGCTTGGCCGAGAATCTCAATTGCTGTAATCTTCGAAGATTCTGAGAGTTTCGACTTTGACGGTACATTAGACGCTAAGTGATGCTGTAGGTGGTGTCGATACGATGAAAATATTTAGTCGTGAACATCAATGTCTTTGATCGCCGCGTCTTCTTTGATATCAAAGCGTGTCTGTCGGCAACTGACTTTAATCAAGGTCGAATAATCCATACATCACTAATACCTACTTATCCAGCTAGCCAATAGTGCTTCCCAATTATGCCTTGAAAATTTGAAACTAATTGGTTACGGCCCTAAATTTAACCCTTGGAGAAGGGACTTGTGTAAAGCCATCGGGTATTATCGGTGCGCGCGACTATGAAGAACAACGCATGTCGATAAGCAATCCGCTAGATCTCGCTCAAGTTTATTGATTCCTTCTCGCTAACGCATTCTGCCTTAACGTTTGATCGTCATGCGTCATACTGAGCGGCTCAGCAGCAAATTTGAGAAGCTTGCTGCCATGGAAGCACAGTCTGATTTCACCTTCGCTCTCACCAAGATCTTCATCCACGTTAATGTCTGGATGCTGGGTGAGCGTCAATGTCGACGCGAATATTGATCAGTAGTGACTAATGGTGCAACTGGAGCTGCTATAACCTTCTTACTGAGCTCGCACTTGCCGTTGAATGGAAGCCATCTTAATATTTCAAATCTATTCCAGGATCCCGAATCTCCTAGATTTGTTTCAAGACCGTCTTCCTGCTAGGTCAGATTATCATTCACATGTTGAAGCCTGTGTCGAGGTACGCGACAAATTCCCTGGACGAGCATTCGTTGAGAACTGACTCATGGTCACATCAGCGATCGCATCGTAAAACCGTTTAAATACGCGGAATGCGAGCATTTGGTGGTTTTGCGGCATGGCTAGTTGTGTCCTTGACATGAGTTGCGGTTGACGGCTGAAATGTGTTCCTGCTGCACCATTGACTTTTTGCACTAAATACGACTGAAATGGTATAAGTGGCGAATCGGGTATTATAATACCTTAAACGAGTACAATGCGAGACGTTTACGCTAGGAATTTGGTAACACAACCCAAAGTGAATTAGCGGCTCGCGCCACTTCAGCAACTGACAGACAAAGTGCACCGAAGATGCGCATGTATCTAATTTGCTGCGATTTGTGGTGCAATACAGTTACAGTTTTGGGGATGCCGCGGGAGGGGTACGCGATGAGTTCTTGGGAGTTGTTCCGCTCTCCAAACTTGTACATCTGGCAAAGGGCACAGGAACATCATCTTCGATCGTCGGCCTTATAGATAAGTTCCAAGTCCTATTGAAGAGGACATTTGACAAGGGAAAGTGAGAACAGCACGTCTATATACGTATACGTACAGGTTGTACTCAACATTACTGGGGCATGGTTACCATTTTGTAGTGTCCGGGAGGATGTCCTATCTTTTACACTCCCCTCCTGCACAGTTGATTCTGCAGTTGCACAGCACTAGATGTTAAGTCTGTATTCTGTGATGTTCAAGGACTTACTGACGCCGCTGAACGTAAATAAGCGCGTGTCGAGGCAACGCACGGTAAAACACTAAACACGACACAGTCCGGATTGAAATGTGCCTATGCTAGTAGTCCACAATCACGGATGGCCTTTGATCCCACAAAAACATTCTGCTCCTGAACTGTCAAGCACTCTGAACATTTTTGTTAAATCTCTGTCATTCTGACATCATCGACTGTGTGACCGAATAATCATGTGTGCGATCGGCGACAAACGCGGAGGTAGCAGATCTGCACCACTGCCGTCGTCGGGCCATCGCCAGCGAGCGCAAAGAAGGAAAAATTAAGAGAAAAGTCAATACCTTGGTCCTTCCCGCTGATAAGAAAACACATGCAAATCAACAACTTACCAAGATGGAGCATACAAACCTGTTGGAAATTGTTAGGAGGCCTCTTTCGCCTGATATGGAAGTGGAAGTGCAGGCGAGTCGAGAGGAGTACGAACGAGTGGAAGCGATCCTCGAAAACGAGGAGTCGAAGTATGTAACTGCGACGTCTTTGTTCATGCTCTGCTGACTGTGGCCACCCAGGTATCCTCGACTGTGGTACGATGCCACCAGGAATGTTGCCATTGTCGCCGCTCCACCAAGTAGGCTCCATTCAAATATGGCTGGTGGATTGTTGGCAAGCATAATCCGTGAAGTTTCGAGGAATCAAGGAATCAGTTCAGAAGTCGGAGATGGAGTCACTCTGTCGACTGAAAGTGGAAACACACGTGGTGGCACAACGAGAGGATGGGACGGTGCAATCCTTTATCAAGAGCCAAATCGTTCGAGTCTGATGATTGCCGTCGAAGTCGGGGTCTCGCAATCTTATGAAAGTTTGCGGGCTGCAATTTCGTGGTCGGTGTGCGTATTGCACTGCCGTCTCGGCATTGTCATAAGTATTCGCGAACAAGGCCGAGGGCAACCACCAGAACCACCTCAGTACTCGTCGATTCATGATGAAAATGCCGCTGTCGGTGAGGCCGAACAGGACTTCCGTCGTCAGTTGACGGAGCGACCGTACAGACCGTTGGTTAGAGACGGCGTGATATGGTTCGGGCGGATCAAGCGAGTGGTTCTGGAAACATACCGGATCCCGGACGAGGACGTTCTACCAGAGACGTTGCTCCAACCTTCGCGATCATTTGTAAGTGACAAATTGGCAAAACCTGACCACTATGCCGGCTAACTTACAAAACTTTACAGACGATTGTGGAGGACGGCGAGTTTGTCGGCGGCGACGTCCCGCCAAATCTTCAGGAGGTCGTCCTCGGGGACTGTATTCCCGATCACGTCCTGAGTGGAGAGGCGATAGTTGCAACGCCTGTGAACTTTTTCCGCCGGGCCTGGTTCGAAGCCCAGTTCAAAGACGGAATGGCGAGTACAGCCAGCAGTCGGATGCGGCCAAGGCCTGAATGAGGTGGCATCGAGAGTGGCCCTGACTTTGTTCCTTTTCGCTTCGGTTCGCTTCGGTTTGTTTCCCGTCCTCGTCTGCACTAGTCTATGTTTCTGCGCTCGGCATGTGTTATTAGCCTGTATTTTTATGCCTGTATTAATACTTTTCTATTTTCAATCCCATCTGTGTTCAGCTGTCAAAACTGTACTCGATTATTTGTCTGGCAGAATGTAGCGTCAGAAACCCCTACACCGTCCCGCATGTATATACAATTCTGGCAAGAACGAATGGACGGCGAATCATTAATCTGTTTGCTGCCACAGAAGTATATATAGATGCAGCAGTTTCTTGAATGATCCACCCCATTCAGCCATTCTTTGTCGTGCACATAGGCGACAACCCGTCGATACCGAGACACATCAATACAGGCCGAGATAAGTCTACTTACTGAATAGCTTCATGTTTAAGACGGGTCAATTAGGACGGGTCATCTCTCTGGTCATCAAAATATCCGGCGTCTTGCAAAAATTTCTCTCAATTATGTATGTGACCCATTTGCGACGTTGCAGCTGGACACAGGGTACAGACCGGCTCTGCTGGCTTCCTTTGGTTAAACATGGTCAACAGCAGATCAGAATGCTAGGGTAAAATACTAGCTCTGTATACTATTTGCAGATAACCCGACTTTGCCTATACTGTATCGGCGACAATACTATATTAGGGCTGTTCCGAATACGAATATTCGCAGTAATGGAACATATTCGTTATTCGCGAATGTCGAGTATTACGAATAATATTAGATGATTTTATTCGCAAATGCTGAGTATTGCGAATAATATTCGAGTGCGAATAGGCTAGCTTGTCGTCGTTCAAGTTATAACTCGGTTGCATGTGTAGAACTGCATTTGACTTCTCAAGGACTCAATAGGGAGTCTCCAGCTTAATATCGGTGTTTTCTCTACTATTATCTGACTCTTTCACCTTTACTGACTCACTAAATTAAAATGGAGACCCGCGGAAACGCCAAGATTACCAGAGTGAGTGAGTACATAGTAGCTGTGCTGAATATATGTACTCAGTCCTATTATAGTTATCTGCATCTACCGCCAGTGGAATGACAGCATTATGCATTGTTACTAATGTAGACACCATATAAATGAAGTCATTAAATGCATTTTCCGACCAAACGGCTTTCATTTCTCCATTATTAGTAGTATGAAGCTGTAGAGACCTAATTGATGCAGTCAATATTCGCCACCAAAAATGACGTGAATAATTATTCGCCGAATATTATTCGCAAATACAGTTACAACAATATCTCTCTAACTCGAATGGACTGGACAAAAGCTCAAGAGCGTCGTTGTGTTGTCTGCGGCCAGTTTTACGGGTATATGAAACCTTCATCTCGAAAGGTCTCTATAAATTTTGCCATGGAGTTCCCTGCTTCCGAGGGTAACTGTAGGTGAGATTATAAACGTCCCAGCCCAACAAAGAGAGTCCGTATTGGGTGTTTAAAGCATGCAATCGTGCTTACAGATGCAGAAGAGTGCTGGACGACGGCATTGCTTGGCCTCAGAAGTCACCGATCGATTCTCAGTATGCGAAGGGATTTATACCTTCAAGCTAGTGTCCTTGATGTTCGTCAATGAGCTGTGTAAAAATCCATGGAAGTTATGTCGATGCTGGCGCACAAACTGTTTCAAATCGACCGTGATCTCGTTACCGATGTTATGCCCGGCGCCGTTCCTCAGAAGGGGGAGTAGGCAGGCCACTAGATAAATGATAGGCGCGGTCCAGCGGTACACGAGTCAGGGGCCCGTCAAACTCTAATGGTTAGAGTAGCGTCGTGGCTCTCATTATGCGTAGTAAGATCACTTCAGTAGTGTCCGATGCCTTGATGCGAACTATAGAGCGTTTGTAAACCAGAGCACATTCATTACTTTCTAAAGTCAAGGACACAGGTGTTATTTTAGGAGAATCATGGAGCTTCAATGCGCTATTCCTCTTTGGGACGCGCTAAAATTTCACGTCGTACCCATTTTGCCCAGCCACACACAGCCACACTGCTAATTGCTCAGGAATTCACTTCTAGCATTAATTTTATAAACCGCATCTTGCTGTCGACGGTCACCATATTTACCAAGGGCATTTTAAACTTGTTTGTCTTGTATGTAGCGTCAAGGATAACCACCTGACTGTACAGGCGTGCTCTTCGAACGTCATCAGGCTTGCAAAAGAACAAAGCCTCGAGGGTATTATCAATAGTCAGTTTTGTTTGGTATATGTAGCCTTCATTTGCGGTTGATGCACCTTGCGTCTGCGTATGGTTGTATGATCGACTGTAGACGTCCCTGCCTAGCAAGGATAGGCCGTATGTGTTGTTTACAACCGACGCAATTGAAGTATAGGACGCATTTGAGTGCCGGGACGAGATCGAGCATCTTTTCCCTGGCTCCAGCGGCCAACGGTCGATTCTCTGGGTATGCAAGTGGGTTAATGCCTTGTAATCCACATATCGTTCAGCTGTTTCTTGAATTGCACCATCCACGGACAGTTGCAAAGGATGCTGCGGAACTCTTTCTGACGCGTGAAGCCATTTTCATCGGTGGCTCCTTTTGTCGGTGGCAGCCTTCGCGTGTTAGGCAATTTGGCGCATTTGCACAAAAGTACGAGCGACTTTTCTTTGTTATAGACAGCCCATTTTTCACGGCAAAGTTATGACGGATCGCATAGGCGTTGACGTACTCTCTTGCACACGCTGCTGATTGCAATTATCCAGCAGGAACGTCGTTGGCATCCGGCGTAGAAGAGACAGTTGTTTTGAGATCCATATCTGTTTTAATATCCGTTCATTAACGTGTAGTCAAAATGAAGATAAAGGTGAGCCAAACGCGTCCTTCGAATAGGACGCGTCTCGAATTGGGGTTCGTCGGTTGCTGGGACAGCTTGTTAAGTAAACTTCAGGGTAAGTCATTTTGGCGGTGCACAAATGGGTACAACCTGAAATTTTAGCGTGTCCCAAAGAGGAATAGCGCATTGAAGGTCCCTGATTCTCCTTATTTTAACATGGTAACTTCCTCTGGTAACCTTGAATTGATAGGGCGATATTTCGATATTTCAAATGGTAATCCTCCGCCATATACGTACGGCCAGGTCCATGACTCCCTTTTGCATGGTATGCTGTCATCATCAGTGTAGAGCCCACCATAGACGATGTGGTCAAGTATCGAGCGTTTGAATTCGTTGGGTCATCGAGTGTGCCGAAGTTCATTGTTCCGTCGCCCTGTGGGGCTCTGAAATTGGAAGGAAACGACAGAAATTAGAGTATCTAAAAGTCTTTCGGAATTTTGTTGGCAGACAAAAAGGTGCTTGATATGCCGCGGAGTTATGATCCCAGAGCACTGGAACTGCACCTTGTCGTGGACTTGTAAGCAACAGCAACGGAATACTAAGTTGCCTTGACGCACAACGCATGCGCAAAGAGATTAGATACCTCCACTCTATTCCTCCCGATTTGCTTTCGCATTGAGCACGGCATTCGAGGTTGTAGTTAAACGAATCAGCGGAGTGACGCGACAAACGACCGTTGATAGTGGCGCATAATTCGATTGTGTGAGATTGGGTTGCGGAGTTTCAGGGTTCAGGGGGGGCTTTGTCTTAAGCGATTGCTCATTCACTGAGCCAAAGAGCAGCAAAACCGGCGTACACCATCCAGGTGGATCGAATTATTCTCAGTTCGTTTTATCGACTTGCGAGCGTCAGTGCTTAATAAGTGGTTTTGATTTCCCGGCTTTTGGCAGCGCATGACCAATAAGGACAAACTTGCGAGGATACCATACGCCTGGATACCGTCAGCCAGACTTCGGACCCCAATGGTTGGCTACTAACGTTCACCAACTCTTTCAGCCGTACCAGAACGTCATCATTACAGACATGTCCCCTGTTAATTGTTTCTCCGCACGCTAAACCTCTAAAGGATCATTTGGTAAAGTACAAAAAGGTCGCTTCTTTCCCTTTGTAACGAGGTCGCAAGCTTGTGTCCAATAGTCCATATCTCTCTGATCGAACTCCGGCCTTGCTATTTTCTCGCAAGTTTCGCCTCTAACACTCAAGTACGTCACTTCGTAATGTTATGTAGAATAATACTGATAGGAACAAGCAGGATGAAATTTGGAATCGCAGCGATTGTTTTGGCCTTGTTGGTAGCGCCATCTCAGGCCGACGTCTGGTACTGGTGCACTGGTGATGGACGCTGTGACAATGCACCAGGAGTTGGTCCCACTTACGTCTGCGGAAAGAAATTCTGGGATTATTATGATTCGGGTAGGAAAAGGTGGCGCACGAGTCGTGACACCCTGAGCGATAACTTCTGGAAGACCGGCGGGTTTTATGATTGTTGTCACGATTCCGGCAAGGGCGCGTGCTACGATATCGAGAACGAGTAGAATTGAATTGATGTTCTGCTTAATCAATGATGGAGTATATATTCTGAATGCTTTAATTATACACAAACTCCAGCCGCGATTCCTGCATGTGCTATAAAGTCATTGCTAAAGGCTTGGGGAGCTAATTTGCAGCATGTAATTTTACATTCTTTTATACTTTAAAATATAGTTAATACATCTTGTATTCTCTTTATTCTTGTAGTGAGTGCGTAACGGCTGTTATTGTCAAGGTGCCGGTAGTTCTTAGATTACCTCAGCCCTAAACTGCGTACTACACTTGGCCAAACACATCGAGAGATGAGTTAGAAACTGATAGACAGGATAATAGAAGGGACTCTGATGGACTGATGCTGATGCTGTTATTCAGCCTACTATCTTAGGGCTGGACACGATACGATATCGCCGGGTTTTGCCCCCATCGCATATTGTATCGCCTACATCGTCCAAAATACGATGCGATATCGCCAAATGGGCGATACGGGGTGAGGGTAATGGTGTGACCAATCAAACACTAGAAGTATTAGTAGGGGTCGTTAGCTCCTTTGGATAACATCAACTGACAAGACTGTAGGGCTGTTGACGATGCGATAGCGACTTTTTTGCCTACGAATACTATAACTTGTCGGCGAAAAAAAAAGTCTGCCGATATTTATCAATTTTATCGGCGGATTTTAGAGCCTGCCGATAGGGCTGGACACGAATACAATTTTCTCTATTTGCATTCGCATTCGCAATTCGCAGCACAAACTTTTATTCGCAACGAATAAAATGTCGGCTGAAATGCTAATGCGAATAATATTCGTATATTCGCAAAGCTCGACCCCCCTAACCCTGGAGGCCGTGGGTCAGTTTCTGGTCTTGATCTAGAGGTCTCTGGCAGAGGAAGGAGGGTGCCCCTTGCTAGATCCGGGCAGCTGGGACGCCCGCCAAATTCTGGTCAAATTCTAGTTACTTACGTAACGACCAGATCTGTGAATTTACATGTTCTGGCGGCGCCAAAAAGTCTACGGGAAGGCACCATTCTCATCTATACCCTGATTCTGCCCAGCGGCTGGGTTAGTGATGAAAATAATTGTCGGGACTAACCTTTTAGTCACCATAATGTCAGTGGATTGGTAAAGCAAGTACTCCTGCTTGGGGAGTGAAATTAATGCAACCAGACAAAACGCGACTCGCAAAGTACAAAAGCATTAAAACAAGACCGACCGGCAACAAATGTTACAATTAAATTTGCTGAACGCTGAAGCCCAAGTCTGCCGTCAGGCGATCCTTTATTCTCTCTTCACTCATCCGGGCAGCGCGGATGCCGTGACCAACGGCTAATTCCCGTGCTTGCTCTAAGGTCAAGGAATCAATGTCCGCCGCGGACGTTAATGCCGGAAGGCCCTAAAGGTATCAGATACCATGCAAATGCAATGCTCAAAGTACTTTAGAAGATGGCCTACTGCCATCTACAAAGGGCACCTCGCTGCCAGGGCGGTTTTTTCTTGTTGCGTCACGATTAATTTCCTGAGGCAAAAATCAGCGGTGCCAGAAAAACAGGAATCCACTAGTTCGCCACACGTACGATCGCTTGCTGACTAAATCCTCTCTGGCAACCCATTGTTGCACTAGCCGAATGTTAGTCTCCACCTGCCGAACCATTTGTTGTTCTACGCTGCTCATTTGTTGCTCCACTCCATTCAGCCGCTCATTTAGCCGCTGATCCACTCGATCTAACTTAGCATTCAATTCCCGGAATGACTGCCTGAACTCTCTCACGGCATCTGCCAATGTGATATTATCCAGGCCTGAAATGAGAGTTAGCGGGCGCGGTGCATGAAATAAGTGAACCCACCAAGACTCTGCTCATATCGCTCACGAAGGCGGATGTAATACGCATTGGAGTTATTAACATCGTCTACTGTTGCCCTTAACGCCGGAGCATCTGTAATAAGAATACACCAGTCAGTCAATCAGTACTGATAGCGTAATGCCTGTACATACCAAATGATGATTGTTCCACCAACTTTTTAAATGACAGCGCTCTGTCCACATCGTCTTTGGTAGGCGGATTCAAGGGTGGTGGCGGGGGGTTTATAGATTGGACGCTCACCGCTGGGGGGATCAACAGCTCCTCATTGTTGTTCTGCGTGTCCATATTGAAGGAGCAAATGCAGAGAAAGGTGAGAAGATGAAGGAGCGACAAGTAAGGAAAGACAAAGGCGGGTGGCTAGGTATTGTTTGGTAGATGAGGCTGCAACGTTTGGTGTTTGGGGATATACATGGATTAGGGTTAGCTCAAAGGTGCTTGTGGACATGTCGCCTCGACCATCCTGGATTTCAGGGGCAAAGTTGTTAGTGCGCAGACATACCGCGCAGTCTCTAAATTACACAAGACCGCATTCTGGATCCCAAACTTTTACCGCGAATTCTATTTACAGACGAACCCTAATGTAGTAACTAGCGTTCATTCGCCGGTAGTGTTAGCTAGCGGGGAGACTTGAGGAGGATGTCGCCATCTCGGTTAGAGAGGTGTTCAAGAGGTGTTCATGTATATATAGAGCTGAATTGTCCGTGAGACTGGTCAATAGAGACCAAGACTCTCAGCCTCCCTTCCACATTCCACTTAGTCATATATCTACTTCTCACAGCTGGACGTGTGAAGCCAAGTCTGTACGAGGATTTCGTCACTTCATGGCCAGTGTGCAGACGCTATTGATGATAGCGTTATAGATTACCAAAACAATCTCTATCACGCCGATAAACGTCAGTGGATCTGTAGCTGTCCTTCGTTCATCTTCAATTCTATGTGCAAACATTTGGTATCGTATTATTCGCTCCCGCGCCCTGACAGCAGTGGTAAGTATAGTGCAGAGGGTTCAAGGCGCAGCCCGCGACAAGCAGCTGAGTAAGTTAAAGCAGTCCAATTCTTGTCAGCATGCTTATTCTTCTGAACAGCCGGTGTGCAATGTGTGCCATGCACTCTGACACTCTCGTGATCTCAAATATGGAGCTATACTGGTTCGGTGGAGGCGGTAAGGAAGACCTTCCTTAATAGGAAGGAACCCTTGCCCTTGGCGATTCGGTCGGTACAGGATGATAATACTAAAGTTTGCTTTTGAGTTATTCCATGTTTGTACTAGCGTTGAAAGTCTGTTTAAGCGCGTCTAAACCCTCGCCCTAGTTATTTACTCAGTGCCTGATATTTCCACGCGTCTTGATGGTTCCTCAACTACAATAGTCCCCTGCAATCGGCTTTTACATACACCTTGCTTTCGTCCTTGTGTTTAATAGTAAGTGTTTAGTCGCAATTATGAACAACGCTAATGGTCCTTTATATTTCTCGAACTACAGCCAAAAGTGTGCTTCTTGCAGAACTTTGGTGCGCCGCGACAAGTTGCAGGAGCTCCTGCAAATGTTTTCCAAATGAAGAGTTGTAAGATTTGCCGTGACAAGGTGAGCACTCCATAATTTTGGTGACGTCTCGAAGCCGCATCAATTTATATTAACAACAACCAGAGGGCGTTGAAAAGTGGTGGCACACCCATGACGCGTACAAACTATGATCTTGACGAGCATTATGATACTCATGAGGAGTTCATTGAAGCCGTGTCGTCATTCCTAGAGTAACATGACGATCATAAGTTTATCCTTGAAGCACAGTCTTTGAGGATAAGGGCCGCTCAATTAGCCAATATTTTATTTAATGAGACAATATTTTATTTAATGAGACGGATGTCTCTACTGCGACTCGTGCACAAACCGGTGATAGGCTTTGCAGACACGAGTTGCAATGCTGCTCAGAAATGACATTTTCGACTGCACAGGTTACTACTTTCAGTCACAACGGTACACCGAGAGAAATGGCGAGATCAAATTCAGCTTCACCTGTTCACGTTCCACTGAACGCGAAACTGAGCGAGATCCTCTAAGAATTCAGCGATACACAAGTACGTAATCCGATATTGCACAAGGTAGGTACAGTTTCAGGAACGTTTGCCACTCATTAATTTCAGCGATGTCCAGCTTACTGGTAGTGACGCTGTTACCAGTCCCGGTATTGACCTGAATGACTCTGTTGAGGCTGATGCTAGAAATTTAACGTATGCTGAGGAATTGGAGTCGCTCCAGCTTCTCCCTGCTGAGCATCCTGAGGCAGCTGAAGAGAATGACGAGGAAGCAATGGAGCCTCAGCCTCTTCGGGTTTTTGGCTGGGCTATACAACAATGCGAATCAAATCACAATCTGCCTTTGATGCTTTTAAGTACAGACTACGTTGGCATTTCTTTTGTTCCATAAACAGGTCCAAAAATTTGCCGACGAATTTATTGCTCGATTAAAAAAGCAACCATAAGCTTTCATCCATCGCAAAATCGTTCATTTAATGGCGCCCTGCTTACGAACGAGTTATGTAAAATCTTACTATCTATACCGAATGAAATCATCCCTAGGAAACACAAAAACTTCATCTGACAAAGTATTGCTGATGATCCAAGGTTTCCTGAATGCTATTTATTACCCAAGATACACAAGACTCTCTATGCTGGCGACATGTTGTCCCTTCGCATAGTTGGATTACAAGCAACTCATCACGGTTTGTTAGCTACTAATTCAATCAAATGCTTGTGGATTGTTCTTGGGTAATAACACAGCGGTACTTCGCAGTTCATCCAGAAATTAGGCACATTACTCTTCTCCAAGTACAGCGATCACTGCTATAACACCAGCCATTCTTGAGAAATTCGGCTTAGACTTCGGGTCTACTCTAGTGAACTGCGAGGAGTCGGCGGGGTTTGCACTATATGCTTACGCTAGCTGGATAACTTGTAGCAATTTAGAATATTAACTATGAGGACTCGGTAACCCTTCCTGATTCCTGTCCGCCATGTTTTACAACCTGATTCAGCAATCACCTTGATGCCGAAAAATTTTGCTATTCGAGGCGTAGAATGATTCTATGCAAAAATCTCGATACCATATTATGTGCAGCATATTGTATGACGACTAGCAACGGGAAGGACTTCTTCGCTATCGGGGTCCACAATACTGTGATGTGCATCGATAGGCAAGTCGTCCAGAGCTTGCAAAGCTCTCAATTCTCTCTCGAGATATGCGGCATTCACTCGAAGCCCATAATCACCTTCCAGATTCCCGCACTTAAGATTTTCTTCATCTTCAAGAATTTTAGCAATAGTTTCGGCTGCACCACTAGCACGTAATACACGGCCAACTGCAAGCTGGATATTGCAAAGGAGAGCTGAAGGTAACGTAACCTGTTCGGGCCCTTGGCCAAAAAAGAGTTCCTCGCCTTCCAAGTGGCGAGAAACTGATGAAGGTAACGATTGCGATTGCACGAGTATTCTGAGAAAGTACCGGCCATTTTGACATTCCAGACCAAATTTGTATGCGTCAAAAGCCTCATGTGTCGTGGCATCTAACAGTAGTGCATTAGATGGATCGTCGATGCCTTGGCCAGTTAGTAAACGTTCCATATCTTGACCTGCAAATTTAGAAAGCATAAGTCTCAATGGACTACGATGACTCGCACTGAAGGGGATGATATGTGCAACATGAAGCCTTGCCATGCCATTAGGAAGCGGTGAGTTTGGCACCGGTCCTGTGTCATCCATTATCCGGCCCACAGCACTAAACCGGCCATCGCGGGCTAGCAACTATATAGATCAGCATTAACAGTTGTACTCCATTAGCATAGAACTTAGCGTTACCAGCTCCTTCAAATTCTTTGGCCTAGAAGCTGTGCTTCTATTAGTTGGTGTCGGAGTTTTGCCCCTGGCCAACATATTCATCAACATATCCACATAAAACGAACGCGTCCACCTCGATAATTCGTCCAAAAACGTGAGGTTTTGAAAACGTTCTGCAACATCGTCCCAAGTTAGTGATGTTCTCGGTGTACATCCTCTCAAACTTGAAACTCTTCTAAACGATCCCCCAACTGGTGACAAAAACTGCGAGAGCTGCGCTCTTTGCCCATATGTGTTCGTTAAACGCGCCCAGAGATCATTTGACATTCCATTGCGGTCGTAACCTTTGTCTAGCAGAGCATGGGCTATCGGAATCGCGTTCAGGCTCCTGCCCGAATACTCGAAAGTGAGAGAAAACGAATGCGCACGTAAACGCGATAAAATTGTTATCAACGTCTCGACTACCGTCTTCTGTTCATTGTCCATGTGCTGGAAACTGGGAAGTCATGGACAACTGGAGTTTACAAGAGGTAAATGCTGAGATCCGCAGACAGCGAAACGTTGGATGGCGATGGGTGGTGGGGCTAGGGTTGGGTCACTTCGAGCTTATACTCTCTGCTTGGGAGTAATATCATTATCATATGATGCATTAAAGGATCTTTTTCAAACAACTCAAACTATATACATATACCCACGTCAAATGCCGTATATCACTAACAAACGCCAATATAGTACCACAAAAGTATCTACCTACTCCAGCAACCAAAACGCGACCTCTCGGGTCGGCTTCTGGAAATCCACGCCACCAGTGGCAGACGCCGCCTCGCCTTGCGCACCGCCTTCCATGACAACTTGTTGTACATGCATTTTCTGCTTTGCACGATCCCGCATGCGCTCTTCAATCGTTCCCCGTACAAGCAAGCGATACACAGTCACCTGCTTCGTCTGCCCGAGTCGATGCGCACGGTCCATGGCCTGTGAGTCCATCGTCGGATTCCAGTCACTGTCGTAGAAAATAACCGTATCGGCAGCCGTCAAATTAATACCAAGCCCACCAGCACGTGTCGACAGCAAAAACACAAATAAATCCGGCTTGGTCTGCCAATCATTCACCAGGTCTCGGCGGTCACTAAGCCTCGACGAGCCATCTAATCTAACATATTTGTATTGCCTGTACGCGAGATATTCCTCCATCAAATCCATCATGCGCGTCATCTGGAAATAGATCAGTACTCTATGGTCATTCGCCTTCAATTCAGTCAGTAACGAATCTAGTTTAAGTAGCTTCCCGGAATCAGTCACGAATTTCGACATTGGTGGAACGCGGATTGGTGAATATCCCGCGCATTCAGATGACGGCTGGGGTAGTAGTCCCGCTAGAGGATACCTATACGCTGGCACGTGGTTCTCAATCAGCCGTTGCTCGACTTGTTGACTTGGACCGAAAATAATGTCACGGAAGCGCACGGAGAAGAGAATGTCGTTTTGCATGCTCACGAAGCCAGGATCTAGACATAAAGCCTCGATTGGTGGCGCAACTGCGACCGGATCAGCCATTGGATCAAGCTTGTGCAAATTCCTCCCACGGAAATACGACGTCGAAACCGTCTTGAGGTGTTCGGTAAAGCCCTCGTTCGTCATGTCGTGCAACTGCACCTGGTCGTTGTTGGCCGTCACTAAAAATAAACTTGACGTTGGAGTGTAATTCTTTCTCTCTTCGTCACTGAAATATAGAGATCTTCCGCGACTAGTAGTATACTGTTCCGAAATTGTTCGCGTAACTATATCCTCATGAAACGCTCTACTGATATCATTTGCAGACCGGTCAACAAACTTTAACCACGAAAACGCATTACCTGTCCCAGTTAGTCGTTGTGATCCACTAAAGGAACAAAATTACAACTCACTGTTATCCTCATTATGATGAATGTAATCTGCCTCCCAAATATTAAGCAAATGATCAAGATACCGACTTCTAAACCCAGCACTACTCTTCTCCCCGGGGACGTTCATCATTCCCTCGCGATACACCAACTTCGGCATGATATATTCTATAAAATTGTGCGTATTATACAGCACATCAAGTGTATTACCCTCTCTCAAAAACGACCCCGTTTTCGAAAATCGTGCCAGCGATAACGGCGATTTCGTATCAGACCTTTCGAACAAGTCAGGATGATTACAAACCTTGCGGAACTGCATCACGAGGTTCATCAAGTTCTGGTTGGCGTCATCGGAATCTGCTTGCTCCATAATATCGATCAAATTAACTTGTGCTTTCAACGCACGATACATGGCACGCTGGCGATACGTGAGGTCACAGTAAACGTCGATCTCAATCTTATCGCCCAACTCCGACTGCACATGTTTCTTGACTCGTCTGAGCATGAACGGCTTCAGAATCATATGAAGACGTTTTAGCTGCTCTTCGTTCAATTGCGTGTTGCTTGTCGCGTGGGATTCTATGTCTTTAGAAAACCATTCCGAGAACTCGTCATGAGAGTCAAAAAGCGTCGGCATAATGAAATGCAGTAGTGCCCATAATTCCTGCATTGAGTTTTGAATAGGTGTACCAGTCAGTAGCAATCTGTTTCGACACTGGAACCCAAGAAGCGATTTCCATCTAGTGGACGAACTCGACTTGATCGCCTGAGCTTCGTCAAGAATCATATATTGCCATTTAATTCGCTGGAAATACTGCGCATCAGCAACGATCAACTGGTACGACGTAATCAGTACATGGAACGGTGCGTCTTTAGTATACGTCAGCTGCTTCCGGTCCCAGAATTTTCGAAGCACCTTGCGGTCCTTAGCGTTTCCCCAATACGGCAATGCCTTGAAGTCCGGAACAAACTTCGTGATTTCCTGTTGCCAGTTGTGCAGTGTCGAAGCCGGCGCGATTACCAAAAACGGGCCCCAGATGTTATGCGTCTGGGCCAAGTACGCCATAACCGAGATCGACTGCACGGTCTTGCCGAGACCCATCTCGTCAGCGAGAATACCATTAATACCTTGCTCGTACAAGTTAACAAGCCAGTTGAGTCCTTTCAACTGATACCCCTTGAGCGTGCAGGACAACAATTTTGGCTGCGAAATCTCAATTTCACCCAGCGTTGTTGGGTTCTGGAAATTCATCTCGCCAGTCTCGTCGTCGACATCCGAGGGCTTGTTATCAAACATCTTCGCTCTATTCTGAGCTGAGACAACAGCCGAATGAGCGTTCTGTAACGCAGCGTGATGGAGGTCGGCATCGTCGTCCTGGTCAAAGTCGAGTTCAGAGATATTTCGCCTTTGCGCGTCTTTAACTAGTTCGTGCTCTTCCTCGGACCTATTCGCTCGTTCTTCAGCTGAAGCAGATTTCTGAATCTGCGCTTCGCTTTCGTCAGTCGCGACGCCATCGCCAAATGATCCCGCTTCTATCTCATCAGTCTTGATTTTACGTCCAATGAAGTGGGAGTACAATTCTGTCTGCGTGATGAGGAAGTTGAGCTTACGCGCCTGGCGTCTGGCCTCTCGCTGCTCCTCCTCCTTCTTTGCACGGTCAAGAGCCTGTTTCTCTGCTTTCTTGCGCGAATCACGTTCTTCCCGCTCGTTTCGCTTCCAGTACACGAGCATCTCACGCATCGCGCGACGTGCTTTACCTTGGAGATCCTTGACGTTCTTGTTCGTCCGAAATTGCCAGCGTCGGGACTCTTTAACAGCCAACTGTGCAGTCTTGCGCGCGTTTGCTTGCTTGATCGTCACCGAACTAGACACGATACGAGCAACCTTTGGAATATCTTTTCGGGCAATATCACGCCAGATGGCATCGTACATAGTATTGTAGCTCTTTGCGTACATCTTGATTTCCCTAGGTGTCGGCATGACGTTCTTTGCAGCCTCGGCAGCGGCGGCGGCTTTCTCTGCCGCGACTTTTTCTGCGGCAACAGCCTTTTCTGCCGCAGCATGTGCCTGAGCGACTTGTTGCTGCTTTGACTTGTGGGACTTCTTCGACTTCGAGGTAAGCATAATTTTGAGCATCGGTGCCGCTGCGGTACCATCATCCTCGACGTCGTCGACAACGGCAGTGGTCCCTTTCATTTTCCTCTTGCCCTTCTTCTTTGTTGGCGCGCCTTCGTCCTCGCCCTCCTCGTCCTTGACTTTCCTGCCCTTGCCTTTGCCCTTCTTTGGCTTGACAGCTGCTTCGTCTTCGGCACTGTCCTTCTTGGCTTTGCCTTTTCCTTTCCTGCCTTTCTTTGACACTGCCTCCATGACACTCGCGTCATCGGCAAGTTCAGTCTTGACATACGTATCCCGGTGGTTCTCTGCTGAACCTTCGTCATCCTCAAGGGCGCCAATTTCGCTATCAACTTGCTCATCTCTGCCTCCACTCTTTCTCTTCTTCTGCGCTTGTTTCAACTTCCGAGTCCGTTCACGCTCCTTGTCCTCCTCTTCGCACAAAACAAGAGCCATAGCCTCATCTCTAAAAAAATTTCTTGCCTGATCACGCCCGCGAGTTGTAGTATCGTGATATCGCTTCAACTGGCCAATCTGGAACTCCGCGCGATAGTGGTTCCGAGCCTCTGCCGCGAGCTGCGAAATATCCGCCAACCGCCGCCTCACGGACTCCAAGTATGCGGCCTTCTCGACAAGGATCTGGGCTTCGTCGTCAAGGTTTTCGCCGACCGAGGAAATGTCGGAAAGCGGCGAAGGCGCACGGGGCGAATCCCGTTTGTGCTGGGCACGCCGGAGTTCGATTGCCGAGCCGCCAGAACTGGATTCTGTTTCGTCCGGGTCGACGACAGCGTGGTGAATGCGAGAGTTTTGCGGGGATTTAGGCCTATTTGGTGGGCCGCGACGCCGTTTGGCGGCTTTGGAGGGATAGTAGTCTTCGTCTCTGTCAGAAGCATTTGCTGTCGGCCGAGATGACTTTCTTCGTTTTTTGGAGCCGGAGGCGGTGGTCTGTTGTGGCTGTGACTGTGAGAGAGCAGTAGTGGGCGCGATGTGGTCGCGGGAGAGGACGGTCGACATTGACATTGGCTGCTTCGAGTTCGGAAGTGCAGATGATGGCGCTGGGTCCTCGTTGTTCAGCAGTGAAGAGATCGACATTGCGCCGCGATTAGACGGTGTCGATGGCTATAATACAACGGATTAGTAGCTAGTCAACTTCAAACGGATCATGGACGCACCGTATGGACCGCAGGATCATCGTCGTAGTTATTCAAGAGCTCACCCATGACGGAATGTGATGCGATCGATGGCTGCTGTTGGTGCATGGGCGGGCCGTCGCGAATGTCATATATTTCTTGTCGGTCGAAATGGGCAGGCATTGGCGGGGCTGTAACGTGGTGGACAGTGTGGTTGTAAGGGGGAATTCTGGACATTGCGCGGTCTGCGCGCTGACCGGTAACTGTTGACAGTCGTGGTTCGTGATGGAAGTTGTGGTGGATGAGAGAAGAAAATAACGAGAAGTGGTGGCGAGACGACCAGCGAGAGTGTGCGGATGCTGTGATGCGCGAGTTCGCGCTTTTTTGCGGCGTGCTCAGCGGGCTATGGCAGCGTCGCGACCCAATCCACCAACACTTCTTTAGTGACTACGAACTACAGCCGCCAATGGCCCCGCCCCCCAGCCCTGGCTCACAATGCGCTTCACGGCCACGCGTGTGAGGACAGAATAGCGCGGCAATTTAATGCTCCCATACAATCTACAAATAACATCGTAATTGACCCATTTTCGAAGTAGAATTACACTTGCGATCTCATGCAGCGTTTGTCAATGACGATATGAAAATGGTGATGGTAGTCTCGGCGGCCAGCCCTTAATGTCACCCAGAGTATCACGTGCAAGTGACAAAATGTCACTGTTCTGTGGATCGCTGGAATCTTTTCGATTCGTGAATAACTTCTACAAGAGGGCCACCATTTCATCATATAAAAGCCACAACAGTTTTCATCACATTCTACCAAAGTCCGCAAGGCAAGGCAAGGCAAGTCAGGATGTCAAATTACAACAAGTATTCCGGTCCCCCGAAGTCCACGACGCCTAACAGCAGCGCAAACTACTACGCTGCTCCAACTATCTCCGCGCCACCATCAGTCTCCCGACCACAACAACTGTACCCCTCCACCAGCATGCCCTTGGCAGCACAATTCGCGCAGCAGCAAATGGCATATATTCCCCACCATATGTTGCATCCTGGCGCACAAGCCGCAACCCCTCCTCCGGGCAGCACGCCATCCACAAGCACAGTCAGGCCCGACGGCAAGCGCGTGACAGTCGTCAGACAAGGTGGCGGGAAACAATGGGAAGACCCGAGCCTTCTCGAATGGGATCCTACCCACTTCAGATTATTCGTCGGAAACATAGGTGGTGATGTCGCCGACGACGTGCTCCACAAAGCATTTTCCAATTACCCATCATTATCAAAGGCACGGGTCATTAGAGATAAGTCACAGGCCGGCAAATCGAGAGGATACGGATTCGTTGCGTTTAAAGATCCCGAAGATTATTTCCGCGCCTTTAAGGAGATGAATGGCAAGTATATAGGCAGTCATCCTGTTTTGCTTCGGAAGGCGCAGACGGAGATTAAGGCGAAGGTTGTCAAGGGGTCGAAACCTATAGATAAAGCTACTTCTGCGGTCCTGAAAACTGCAACCGGGGGACATCGAATTAAGAAGAAGTATAAGTAACTTTAGATGGTATGATTGGCGTTTAGGTACGTGCACATGTTAAGGTAATAGATCCCGTTAATAATACATCAAGGCGTTCCCTTTTTTTTTTTTTTTGGATTTCGTAGTATTCAGTACAAACCTACAAATTCCTATTCCATACCATGAAGAATATGATGACTAGAAAGACAATTGCCGAGAATTTTGTCAATTTGCCATTCTCGTTTACAAAAATCTCACTACCCTGCCACGCGGGACGTGTGGACAAGCGGTTAGGAGTATTGTCGCGAGATTCGGTGCAGCACAAGACAAAATCATGAGGCGTAATAACTTGATCTAATCTGATTCTTCTCTCAATATCCCATGATCATCTAATAGCATTGCAATGTATTATATGCTAAAAGAGCAATATCATGCAAAAACAAGTAAACACTCGTCATGCTATCTAACAAATAGCACTTACGTACGATACAAAACGATAACTCATATGCGCCAATATACAATGCAAAGAACAGCCGAAAATATAAATATCCATATCATGCACATTGTTAAATAAATCGGCCAAATCACGGCCGCTCAAGGTGAAAATTCAGCCCGCCTTTAACGAACTCCGATTCCGCGATCTCACGCACACTCCACCTTGAATCTTTCCTTCTCAAACACATCTCGACAACTCTCCTTGCGCCCTTCCACTCGTCCGTCGTGTCTTCATAGTCCTCGTCATCGTCAGAAGACAACGAATGGTCATAGTCATACTTATCTTCCCCACCGTCTCTTCGTCGTCGAAATCGCACCCAACACCACTCGACTCGTGCGATACGATGTTTAACACGATTCCGCGCACTACCAGCTTTTCGACTAGGTGGCGCACTCCCATCGGGCGCGACTAACGGCGGGGGTAAATCAAACGGAAAACGGCCCTCCATTAACGCATACAGCAACACTCCTAGCGCCCACGCATCCGTCTGCCGGCCGTCGTATGGCTGTCCCATGATTAACTCCGGCGGCGCATAATCCTCTGACCCACACCGTGTCGACAACATCGGATTCTCGGGATCAATACGCCTCGATAATCCGAAATCAGTGAGCGTGGTCACAGCTTTGCTCGACTCAATCGCTGATAACAACAAGTTCTGTTCCACGTTCAAGAGCACGTTCTCAAGCTTGATGTCGCGGTGAACGATGTTGTTATTATGCAGATACAACACCGCAGAGACTAATTCCGCAAATAACCGCCGCACGACGACGGGTTGGAGTAGTTCGGAGCGGCATGGCGATGTCGCGAGATCGAAAAGATCACCGCCATGACAGTACGGCAGTACGATAAGCGCCCGCGTTTCTTCTTTTTTGAATGCAATTAGGTGTATCAGACACGGGTGATGCAAATTCTGGTCCAGTTAGAAAGGCTTCAGCATTGCACGGAGATGATACCGACCTTCAAGATATCGACTTCCCGCTTGAGACCACTCTCGATTCGCTCACGACTCGCGCCGCCGGCGCTAGCCAACTCAACAATTTTCACAGCAACCAATCCGTTGTTGTCATCATCATCATCAAATTCGTCCTCTACCGCGTCGTCATCCGAATAGATAGAGCCAGTGACTATTCCAGCGAGCACCACACGCGAAAACGTGCCATTTCCTAGCGGTCTGACTTCCCGCCAGATTAATTTTCGCAACGACGACTCTTCATAGGCTTCAAACTCCTCACCATGCTCTGCAACAGCGTATCCTCCGAGATTCTTTTCTCGTTTCAGATGATCGTCTTTTCCCCCGGGAGTTAAACTTTGTCCCGACGGCACTTGGACAGGTAATGTAAGCCTCTCGATCCCCGCAACGTTGTCTTGTAATTGCTGGCGTCTCACGGCTTCGATCTGCTCTTCTGTAGGCGACGGCGGGGTTATTGACGTCCGCAGAGTCGAGATCCCGAGTCCTAAACTATCCTGCTGGTGCGAATCGTCACCTCCTAGACCACTAGCTTCGGGTGCGGCCGGGAGCGAGACAGCGGGAAGCAATTCTCCATACGTTTTCTTGTGTCGCTGCACCGACTGCGATTGTGGTTGCGGTTCCACGACCTGTGGATCTCGAGAGTCGACTCTAGATATATCAGTCAACTGGCGTCCGGAATGCACGCGACTCGATGTGCGCGATGACACTGTCGACGTCGGTGGTGAGCGTCCAGTGTAAAAAGTGCCTCTAAGCGATGGGGAACTGGCGGTAACGATAGGGGACGGAAGAGGAGTAAGGTCGCGGTAGAACGTCTGGGCGGTAGGAGAGTCGAACGACAGGCTGCGCGACCGGACCGACGACGCCGTCGAGATCGCGGAGGCTGACCGCCATAGCTGTTGCGGCTGTGAGCCCTGCGAGATCATAGCCGCGTACTCGGACGAGCTGTCGGCGGACGGCGGCGGCAGCGGCAGCGGCTGGGGTGGTGGCTCGACGCGCTGGAGGCTCTGTGTGAGAATTGACGGCGCCGTCTGGACTTTGAGTGCCGGATGATTCTGGCGGCGCTGCTCCCGCGATGGCGGCTGTGTATATATCGGAGGCGGCGGAGTTTTCATCGTTGTTATTATTCTTATAGCTGGTAGATTTGACGCAGTGCGATCGTGGTAGGTGGGGATCAGCTAGGATTCCCACCAGGACACTGTTGGGGGGGGAACAATTGCCAACGGATGTAAATAGAAAGAATAAAGTGCCAGGACAAGATGCAAAATAATAGACACACAGTTCTCTTCGGCAAGAATGAACACCGAAAGAGAATCCTATTCGGCAGCAAGCTGGCCGTGATGGTGGATTGCGCTGCTTAATGCGGTGGATAACAAAAGCCAAGTGAGTTGAGTCAGCCAACACGGGTCAGAAATGAAGTTGACCCGAGCTCTCTCTCTCTTGGGTAGTTACAATCAATGACAATGCCTAACAAATTATGTCACTGCCACAATCGAAGAGCCGTGCGATGATTTGCTAAGAATACGCAAGGGACCCACCCATTTTTACTCACCGCTACTGCATTAGCTCCCTTCGCTGCGTCTGAACTGCATTCAATTTAATCAAACGAAAAGAAAGGAAACACAAATAAACAAAAACTTGTACCGGGTCCGGCGGTGCGTCATTTTGATATGGCTCAACGATGACGGCCGACCGATCGTGTTGGTCAGACTGATGTCAACGTCGCGTTACCACAATAGATATTATCTGACATCATCACTGATGCAATCCCATATACAAATTGGACAACGGGTCTTCCTCTGACAGAATGTGTCTCCAATTCCAATCTAATATCCCTTTTAGTTTACGGAGATTGCGAGTAGCAAAAGCAGTTTAACATGAGTCCCCCTGTTGTGCAGATCAAGCTTGTCGAACTCCCTTCTAAAATCAATGTCTTTTACCGAGAGTCCGGTCCATCAAATGCGTCAGTTGTCCTTCTGCTCCATGGTTTCCCGTCCTCTTCACACCAATACCGTAATCTGATTCCGATATTGGCCGCAAAATATCATGTCAGGGTTTGCAATAAATCACCTAGCACTATATCTGGATACTTAACCCGCACGCCACGAGTCCGTCGCTGAGTATACAAGTATTCATTTTAAGAGACAATTTTTTACAGATACATCGAGCTCTTCAAATGGCTACGCTTGCTTGCGGGAGGGATATTCGCCAACACAAAAAAATCATGCCAATGGTTTTCCTTTCATGGGTATTGACGAGCCGTAATAATATAAAGTAAGTAACGGGGACACTCTGAGGAGTATCGTTAAGATATAGTTATTGTTCCTGCGAGTACAAAGTCAAAATGAAAGATTATGATATTTCAAATTTCACATTTATCCTGACTAATATATCTATGTGATTGATGCAAACAGTTACAAATCCTTCTTATTGAAGTCTTTATATGCAGCCTTGCCTTGTTCGAAATCCCATTCAACAGCCTCCTCAACTGGCGCGTCGAACACGTACGGTAGCGAAAGGACGACGGCGATTTAGCGAGAGTCTATAATTCGAGCCGCACGAAGTTCGAGTTTAATGATGCATGGCGGGGAATGAGGGCATTCTTCCGCTTTCGCAAAGTAGTCTCGACCGTTGACATTAGTCTTTACATTGACTTTGACCGCACATTCCCGGCGCCTATAGTTATTCCACGCTGTCTCAACGACCAGGTGATCTTTATTGATGCAGCCTGGTCGATGGCACAAGTGCGACGCGTGGTAGCCTCTATATACTAAGTTGTGTACATCTTCGTTGCTGGCGGCTGTTAGAGAACGAATCATTGGATGCAGACAAATAGTTACCACTTTGTAACGTAGCACACCACGCGATGGGCACCCACTTGTGCTAGTTTCTCTGGCTGGTCCTTCCTGGCGTTACCGGTAAAAGCTTCAATTGGGTAGATGCTAATGTATCCATTTCCGTCAGGCTGCTTCTGTGGGAGATGACATCCGTCGGGTGTAATTATGGCTGGTGGATATGAGCCGTTTCGCCCCTCGTATCCTTGCATAAGTCTTTCAACGGTGGCAATCCATCTCTGTTTGGAAACTGTCTTAAGAGGATGATGGGCTGACTCATCCAAAGCTTGGTCATCTACTGAATTCCAATTCTCGTGTCGTTTCTCGTGTCGTGCACGATGGAATTTCCGGACAAACGTCTTCGCACAGCCAGGCCATGTACAAGACCAAAAACCAAATTGATATTCGCATAGCGTTTGTTCCGATTACAATAGAGAAGCTGCTCCTTGATCGATTCCTCCAGCTGTACTTTGCAGCGAAATAGAATATCATGGGCTCTCTCTCAAATTTGTATGGCGCCTTCACGGAGGCGAATTAACGCCAACGTAGTACGTCGTTGGGATCGAACTCCATTCAATTACCGTCAGCGATGGCTTGAATGTTCTACATGATAGCAAAAATATTAATTGCTAGACTTATAACATTATTAAAAATCCTGACGCGCTTAAGGCACGTTGTTGAAATAGTGAGCAACCGTGACACTGCATATGATCGATTTATACAATTTTCAGGATTTGCCGGGTCATGTACAACAGAATATTGAATATAGCAAGGCTCAATAACAGCAAAGCAGCAACAGCAAAGTAGCAAGAGCAAAGCAGCAAGAGAGAATTAGCTAGAGCAAGCACCGTCAACTCAACTACTTGCGCGCAATTCAACCGCGGCGCGAGTCTCCTGTCTAATAACGCACTGGGGTGAGTGCGGGCATTCTCCCGCTTTTAAGATGTAATCTCGACCGTCGACTGATATCTTTACATCAGCTTTGACCGAGCAGATCCTGCGGCTTATATTTGCCCGATTAGTTTCGACTACTAGGTGGTCGGGATTAATGCACTTAGGCTGATGACACAAGTGCGATGCCTCGTAACCTCGATAGAGCAAGTTATATACGTCATCCTCGCTGGCGGGAGTTAGAGAACAAATCATGGGTTGGAGACGAATAATAGTTACCTCTTTGTAAGATAGCACACAACTCGAGAGGCAAGCTGAAATTCGACTCGAGTTTTATTCGGCTCGTCTTTATCGGCATGACCGGTAAAGACAGCAACTGGCTGGATCTTAATGTATCCAGCTTCAGTAGTGCTCCTCTGTGGAAGATGACATCCATTCGGTGCAATAACAGCTGGTGGAATGAATGAACCAAATGTGTTGCCCCTGTATCCTTGCACTAGTCGGTCGATGGCGGCAACCCATCTTTCTCTGGCAAATTTCTTCGGAGGATGATCGGCTGACTCATCGACTGTCGCGTCAACAACTGAATTTGCAAAACTCCACTTCCAGTGGCTTTCAAGATGTAGCCGATGTTCTTTGTTTCGGACAAATGACTTGTTGCAGCCAGGCCATGTACAAGCATATACTCTCTCAGGGTTGTCTAAAGTAGCGTTAGAGATGCCCTCGTCCATTAGCGATCGAGACGCACGAAGCCGTTGATGCTCCAGCAGCGAATCATTGCGCGTATAGGTCTTCTTGCAACCAGGGAAATCGCACGCAAACCTGTCGCGCACAGTAGATGTGTCTATGGTGGCGTTAGACATGCCTAGAACAGCAGGGATCGAGATTCACGGTTTTCCATTTGATGCCTCTGTAGGGCGCCCTTGTACTTATAGGTCTTGTTGCAACCAGGGAAGTGGCACGCAAAGCGCACAGTAGATGTGTCTATGGTGGCGTTAGACATGCCTAGAACAGCAGGGATCGAGAGTCACGTTGTTCCCTTTGATGCCTTTCTAGGGCCCTCTTGTATCTAAACGACTTCTGGCAACCAGGAAAGTCGCACGTAAAGCCAGTAGATGTGTCTATGGTGGCGTTAGACATGCCTAGAACAGCAGGGATCGAGATTCACGTTGTTCCCTTTGATGCCTTCGTATGTCGCTTTTGCGCTTATAGATCGTGTTGCAGCCAGGGAAGTCGCACGCAAACCTTGACTCGTCGAGCACAGTAACAGTATCGCAGTTGTCCATAACTTAGTGTAGTCTGAGAAAGAGTACAGCAACTGTAGTAGAAGAGTTGTCTGAAGCAAAGATAATTTCAACGCATTCAGAAGAGTTTCAGGACGCGTTCGCCTAACGTAGGGTATGGGGATTCGGACCGGCTTAAACTTGCATTCTACAAGAACTAATTTTCATATTTACCGGATCTCCCCGGATTTGGCTTCACTACGGTTCCCTCGATTGTGGAGTTCAAGTACAATTTCGACAATCTGGCCGCAACAATCATCGATTTTGTCGATGTACTCTCTCTCACCAAATTCGCTATATATATATTCGACTACGGGGCGCCAACAGGTCTTCGACTCGCGCTCAATCGCCCAAATGCCGTGACGGCCATAGTGACTCAAAGCGGGAACGCGTATACCGAAGGACTAGGAGAATTTTGGAATCCAATCAAAGAATTTTGGTCCAGCGACAATACGCCGGCCGATAGGCAGAAGTTGGGCGCCGCCTTGTTAAGCTACGAAGCCACTAAGTGGCAGTATGACGATGGCACGCGCGACCCTACTTCCATCGCGCCAGAGTCTTACACTCTTGACTACGCCCTCCTGCAGCGTCCTGGCAATTCAGATATACAGCTGGACCTATTCAAGGACTACGAGAATAATGTAAAATTGTATCCGAAATTCCAAGAGTATTTCCGCACATCCAAGGTGCATGTGCTAGCAGTCTGGGGAAAAAATGATCAGATTTTCATTCCCGCAGGTGCAGAAGCGTACAAGCAGGATAATCCCGACGCAGAGGTCCACCTTCTCGATGCAGGTCATTTCGCGGCAGAGACTGAGACATCGGAAATCGGAAACTAATGCTTGATTTCTTCGAGAAGCACGGTATCTAAATATTAGCTAGCGGAGAAATGCGATTTTCTAGCCTTGGTCATAGTGGTAGTGGGTACCAAGGGATTGCCTTCACAGATGGTCCTGTCATGATATGATTTACTATGGCATTCCGATTGTATACGCGCAACTTCGTTACTTGAGCGCATAAGACAAAGAAATGGGAATTCCAGGACATTCTCGAATGCAATTCAAGTTTGATTTTGCATGGTCCATTATGCTACAAGACGCATTATATATGAGCTAAGCCTGATCAGAGCTTTTGGGGGCTTGACCTACTATACCCCAAAATTAACATCACAATTAGTATATATTACAACGATAACTGTTATAGAACAGAAAAAAACGCCCAAGACGACGTGTCGCCTCCCAATTCGAACAAGTTGTAATTTCCCCTCACTCTGGGCAGTCGAGTCCATTTACTGGACAGGCGTGTTTTTGCCTCGACAGGCACCTAGACATTTTAGTCTAGGTCTAAAAATGCATGATAAAATTCCAGCTATTTCTGTTGATGGAAGATTATTTTATGAATATACTCAAACCCTGAACGCCGGGGCTGAACGCACTTTTTCTCCTCACGAGCTGCAAGCAGGCTCCAGTCACACACATACAGTCATGGGTATATAATTTCCTGCCTCGATGTTATCACTGGGGAGGTATCTCTCAGCGATGTTTCTTCAGATAAGAAGTTGACCCCGACTTGCCATCGTCAACGTTCAATCGCTGCCGAGCTGTATACCGAGATCCTGACGCGGATTTACCTCAAATAAAAGCGCCACTTTGTTGCACTAGCGACGATATAACATAATTGACGGGTCCAGTGTGGCCTGATGGACTTTTCAGAAACTTGCGCTTCAATGCGCCAGGACGTCTGCGAGAGATAGCCAAATTTGGCAGATACTCCCCACTTCTGTGCCATTTCAGCTGACTATCATCATCCACACAAACTGCAAATAAGGCTCGGCTTTATAGCTTCTCGATCGCGAGACGTGCCATGGCTATCGACTGATCTCATTCACTTGAACTGCTCCACAACGGGTTGACATCCTCAAAGCATCGTAAAGTCTACATATCTTGAAAACCGCATCATTGAACCTGCGTAATGTCGCAACGTTTACTCTAAAAATACGTCGGATGCCGCTGGATATTCAGTGTGAGATGCTGAGTGGGAGCCAAATCCCAATGTCCGGAAAAACCGATGAGCCGGTCTAGTGTTCGAAGATTATTCTCAGCATAGTATTATTGTACCTTGCATATACGAATACGTCACAAATATCACTGCATTACGTCATGAGTCTTACTTGCGGGAGAAAAATGGCCGATGCCGGGCGAGCCTCACGGAGCGTGGCGCGCCAGCCAAATATTTCAACCGGAACAAGTGACCAAAACCAAATAGGAAAATGCCACGAAGAGGAAAACAATGAACAGCAAATCAGCAATTCTTGTCGTGAGTGAGATTAACACCATGCGCAACGACCAGCGACCCGTCCTATGAGCATGTCAAACGCCTTAAAATCGGACGAATCCACAAGGTCGACAACTAAGAGATGCTGTTTCGAAGGCATACGTACTGACTATAACAATCAGGTGTTTAGACTGAAGATCCGCCTCGATCAGATATTTAGTTAGCTTGTTCAATTATTTCAACTGGGCGAGGTACGAGATTAATCATGTTTTCAGACAGTAGCAGACAGACTACGATATTTTAGATGCCCTTCCTGGATTACAATGGCAAAAGCTGCGAACTGCAGGTTTAGGAGACAGTACTGAACATTTCGCGTGCCATCCTTTCTAGTCGAAACAAATATGGCGGCCACATTCATTATCCTGCTGGGAACCTACATGTTCCTGCATGTGAAAGGAAGCCAAATCGCTGTGTGAAAATGAAGGACCTGATAAGCACACTGTTCTTTCTGGGCAATCACCACGACCAGATGCACCATGTAGGACTCATGCGAAACCAAAAGTTTTGTCTCCATATTATACAATATTTGTTTTACCGATTTCGTGTTAAGCAGGAGCCATTTCTGGTTCTTAGGTCATGAACATTGACTCAACACGAAGCTATTCATTCAGTACAGAATTAGTGAGTCCAAACCACACATGCTGGCGCACAAACGGCAGAGATTCGTGGAGTAGGCTAATCTCAAATGTCGGCTCTTGCTCCTATGGAGGAAATTCTAGCTTCCCCGTGCACAGATACCGCCTCCTTTGGGATTGCAGGGGAAGGTGCTAAGAGCCAATTCAGGTTGGCTCGTTACAATTGTCCAAGTACATATTTATCCGGCCATTGAGCAGTCGGCCGCCATATCGAAGATATATTAATTTTAGCAACCAATTTGTAGAATGGGAGCTGCATTTCCGGCAGCAGATGTCGAGCCTGAATTCGACATGGCAGTGCCCATCAAGATTGGCGACGAACGTAATGCTTCAAAAGTTACCTCAACGCTAACTAAAAAGTAATATCGTCGATTCTAGATATACCGTGGTCGCAAACAAATCCGTCATCGCAGCTCCCAATCATTTGGAGGATGACATGGATTTTTCATGGACTTTACAATATAGTATTTCTGGAACCCTTCGTTGTTTCAATAGCTTGAGTGGGTCCAGAACCTTACATCCTCTCTGCTTCATATATGCACACCGCAGGTCTTGAAACTTCCGCAGAATAATCCACAGTGGATGGTCATGCCTGAAGTTAAATACTGTAGACGGCTAACACCGCAACTGCTCTGAGATATCATTAACCACAATATAATATGTAGTTACTACACATTGTAAACATGTAAAATCCGCAATGCAAGAAATAAAGCAAGTCCATAACGACAAAAATCAAACACAAATCACGCCAAAACCAGGTCCATTCCGTGCACAGGCTCCAATAGAAAACATTACACCCGATAACATTACCCCGTGACCAAAAACAATGGCTACCGTAAACCACCGCTACCATAGTCATCTAAACCTACTCGATAAAGCCCACCCGCTGCGGCGTGGGTTCGTCTTCATCTTGTCCAGAGACAGCCTCTGCATTCTTATCACGCGTCTGAGGTTCGACGAGCAGTGCTTGCGCAACCTGATTCTCATTCGCGAGCTCGTTCAAGAACTTATACTGCTCGCCACGGGAGAAATAAAACGGTCTGGCGCGTTCGGACTCGTTGGCATTCATAAAAGTCTTGACTACATTCTCGGTCACTAAAACGTACTTCGTACTAGACTCCGGCAATTCGTAGTTCACGTTTAGGAGCAGGCGTGCCATGATGCCTTTCAATCCACGAGCACCGGTACCTTGCTCCAGCGCACTTTTGGCGAGCGCCTGCAGTGCGGGCGTGGTAAACTTCAACTCTACACCAAACATCTTGAATGAATGCTCATACTGCTTCATAATCGAGTTCTTGGGTTCCGTAATAATTCGCAACATGTCTGCCTCTGAGAGGGGCAGTAGCGGTGAGATATGTGGGATCCGGCCGACGAGCTCCGGGATCATGCCGTACTTGGTAAGATCCTGAACTTCAACGTAATTAAGGACATGAGCGTTCGACGGCATAAAAAAATTGCCCATAGCCGCAGTACCTGGAGCGGCTTTGAATCCAATTGCCTGCAAAGAAATGTATTAGCATCTATCTCCAATAGTCGAATACTGTTCAACAGACTTACGTGCTTATCCGATACTCGCTCTTCAATAATATTCTCTAGTCCAACAAATGCACCTGATAAGACGAAGAGGATGTTATTCGTATTGACTGTATATGACTCCTTCGTCTGCCCAGCCGTGCCAGACTTGCGAGTTACCGTTACGGTTGATCCTTCAAGCATCTGCAGAAGCGCTTGCTGAACACCCTATATCGAAGCTCTTTAGTACAGACCTCACGCAACCAAAATTCAAGCCAACACATACCTCTCCGGAAATATCCTTGGTCGATGAGAATCCCACCCGAGCTGGCTTAGCGAGCTTATCGCACTCGTCCAGGACGACGATTCCGAACTCTGCTTTCTCTACATCGTAGTCCGCGCTCGCAAGTAAACGTTGAATACAGATATCCACATCGTCACCGATATACCCAGCCTGAGTCATCGAAGTACAGTCGACCATCGCAAACGGCACACCTAACACCTTGGCGACTGTCTGCATGAGCAAGGTCTTTCCGCTGCCAGTCGGTCCAAGAAGTAATACGTTGGTTTTCTCCAACACCGGCGTATCATCCTCCTCTGCTTCCGCAACTATCATGCGTTAGCACGTTGCATAGTCCTCTAGTACCACCGATACTCACCAAAGAATGCCTTGGGCTGTGTAGGTTGTACTGACTCATCGGGAATATCTTCGATAATAGCATCACTGCGTAGCCTGCTATCGAAGTCCTTCCGCATTCTCCTTTTGCGATCTTCTAAGTTCTGCGCACGCAAGTAGTGGTTATAGACAGCAACAGAAATCACCATTTTTGCGTGCTCCTGTCCAATCACGTAGTTGTCCAGATACGCCTTAATCGCACGGGGGCTCAAATGCTGCTGGTTGCTGTATGTGAACGTCGGCATCGGCACGGTGGACGCTCTCCGGAACAGTGGGCCAGAGGGACGCGCCCCGGTCATGTACGAGCTCGAGAATCCTTCGCCATTAGAATCTCGCGAAGACGAGTGTCGTCGGAACTTGCAGATCGGGGTAATCCTAAGTGATCCAGAAGAGATGAGGCCGGCGCTCGAACGCAGGCGCCCCGGACTAATGAATGCGCAGGCTGGACGCAGCCGCGAGAGTGCCATATTACCTGATCTCTTAATTTGGAAGTGTGAACAGTGTCAAATGAGGCGAATTATGGGGATAAGAGTGAGCAAATGGTCAGGAGAATGATGGGCGATGATCAAGGCGCGGGGCTGGGAGTTATGCGTCACAAATTGGGTTTGGGTAGTGCCTTGAATTCACCGGCCAAATAGTGAAACGAATCGCTGTATTCTTGGTGCCATCACCTACGAATTTGCCGTGAGATCTAGAGCAGGCTTCATGCAAAATATCTCTAGCTAAATCATATTTATAGCAAAGGCACAAACAACATTAAATAAAACTTCTTTTTGTCAAAAATTACAAAATACTGTTAAATCGTTGACATATCGCTCCACTCTTTATAAACCGACGTATAATTATGCTTTGCCATATTATCTCCGATCGCTTAAGCGGCCTCAGCAGCCATCTTCTCACTCTTGGCAATGACATCCTCAATGCCACCAACCATATAGAAAGCTGCTTCAGGAAGATGGTCGTGCTTACCCTCGAGAATCTCCTTGAACGACTTGATGGTCTCCTTCAAAGGAACGAGACGACCCTCAATACCAGTGAAGACATGGGCGACAGTGAAAGGCTGGGAAAGGAATCGCTGGATCTTTCGGGCACGCTCGACAATGAGCTTGTCACTCTCAGACAATTCATCCATACCCAAGATAGCAATGATATCCTGGAGCGACTTGTACGCCTGGAGAGTCTGCTGGACCTGAGTGGCAATGTGGTAATGCTCCTCACCGACAACGGAGGCATCAAGCAGACGTGATTTCGAGTCAAGAGGGTCGACGGCGGGGTAGATACCCAACTCAGAGATACCTCGGGACAACACAGTAGTGGCGTCCAAGTGAGCGAAGGTCGTAGCGGGTGCAGGATCAGTCAAATCATCAGCAGGGACATACACGGCCTGGACGGAAGTGACGGAACCCTTTCGGGTGGTAGTGATACGCTCCTGTAACAGACCCATATCAGTGGCAAGAGTGGGCTGATAGCCGACGGCAGAGGGAATACGACCCAAAAGGGCGGACACCTCGGAACCGGCCTGGGTGAAACGGAAAATGTTGTCAATGAAGAGTAACACATCCTGTCCCTCCTCGTCACGGAAGTACTCAGCGACGGTCAAACCGGTAAGAGCGACACGGGCACGAGCGCCAGGAGGCTCGTTCATCTGTCCGAAGACGAGAGACACCTTGGACTCGCCCTCGAGATTAATGACACCGGTCTCGATCATCTCACGGTACAAATCATTACCCTCACGGGTTCGCTCACCGACACCAGTGAATACGGAGAAACCACCGTGAGCCTTGGCGATGTTGTTAATGAGCTCCTGAATAAAGACAGTCTTGCCGACACCTGCACCACCGAAAAGACCAATTTTACCTCCACGAGCATAGGGGGCAAGCAAGTCGACGACCTTGATACCAGTCTCTAGAACCTCAGCCTCAGTAGACTGGTCAACGAACTCTGGTGGCTCGGCGTGAATGGGGAGGTACTTGGTAGCTTTGATAGGTCCACGCTCATCGATGGGCTCACCAATGACCTAAATCCATTAAAATATATTCATTTATAATATTTCAGAGACGCACATACATTGATAATTCGGCCAAGGGTTCCTCGGCCAACGGGGATGGTGATGGGGGCGCCAGTGTCAAGAACCTTCTGGCCACGGACAAGACCTTCAGTTCCGTCCATGGCAATCGTGCGGACAGTGTTCTCACCAAGGTGCTGTGCAACTTCGAGAATCAAGCGGTCACCAGCAACGTCCTGGACTTCGAGGGCGTTCAAAATCTACACACAGCAGCATCAGCCAATTATTCTATAATCAATCCAATTAAAAGAGGCTGACATACGGCCGGTAGGTTGTCCTGATCGAACTGAACGTCGACGACAGCACCGATGACGGATCTACCCAATTCGTTAGCGCCGCTAAATCTTCCCAATTGATGAGCCATCCCATAGCGATCGAGCGAGCAACACGGATAACGCTTGCAAAAACCGATAGCAACATAATACAACACTGTCCATTCAATGAAAATCAATGATGCTGAATTGAGGTGCCGTGTGGATCGGATTATATTTAACATTGCGATCCCCGGAAACCACTAAAAAAATCTCGACAAGTTCGCAAGAAATCGACGATCCCACACAACCCAATTCATCACCAAACACAACAATCCATCTCTTTTCGTTATATCGTTATGCTGATTTTTGTTGCTCCTGTCGCAAATGGTAGCATGGAAGGAAAACCGGAAGTGACATACCGAATTGAGCCGACAGTAGTGGCCTCCGTCGCAAGACCCCGGAAGGAGAACTTGCTGGACGTGGGCACGGCATTGAAGAAGCGGTTATTTGCCCGGGCAGCACGGAAAGCCGCGTTCGACAGACGGGGGATGAGACGAGGAACAGGCATTGTTGACGTATGAGTGGAGAGATACTGGGCGAGAAGGCGAAGAGGGGGAAAAAGCAGCGGAAGAGGACAGGAAGTGTATGTTTCGACGGCCGGGCTCAACCAGCCAACCGTAGGCGGTCCTCGCACGAGCGCAGTCCTCGTCCCGGAAACCCTACCCTGCATTTCGCTGCCCACAAATTTTCTTCAATGCCGAGGCCGTACAACGCCTGCGCCTCATCTACAATGTTGCTTCCGCATTTATGTAGAGAGGTTCTCAAGCGTCCCTGCCCCTGACCAATCAGGTTTGACAGAGACACATCTAATCCCGAGGAAGAACACTCACGAATCATTCTCACTTCAGCCGCAATCCCAAAAACTTCATCGTATTTACGCATTCAATTGCGCTAGCACATGGCTACTGTTTAGTATGTACGGCGGTTGATTCGCGGCTCAACGCGTCGTCGTCGCCGTGAAAAACTGTGCAAATAGTTACGACAGTATTTATCATGGCCCACAAAGTCCTCTTGCGTTAGTGGATAAGTCATTTCAGCGTAATTATCATCAATATTTATGTGTACAAGCATTAGCCTGCGCGGGAAATGTACAAAATAATTTATTACAACCAACTGAAACTACCAATGCTCTGGCCCAATTTCAACGCTGTTCACATCCACACCAGTGACGAACCACCTCTCCTCCTCCGTAATCTTCAAATCATTACCGCTCATCTGTCTTCACGTTCAATTAGCCTGATTCAGTGCCTTCCAGATTCACACATCACAATGCTCACCGCTTCTGCATCCGTCCATCAGCAGCAAATGTCCAATCTTCAAGACCATAAGTCCGATACCAGCTCTTCTCCTTCACATCCCACCATTCGTACCAAAATTGCACGGCAATCTTATTGTGCGTAAACGCAAATAATTCTTTCCGAAGACGATACTGTGTCTCTTTGGCCCATTTCTGTGCCAGAAATTGTTCGATCTCGGCATGGCCTTTAACGAATGTCGTGCGATTGCGCCAAATCGAGTCGTCTGTGTAAGCTTTTGTCACTCTTACTGGGTCCCTAAGAAATCAGTTAATATGCTGGCACCAAATAAGAGCTAGCATTTAACGCGCATTGTATTCCAGAGATCCTGAGCAATCTTGACCTTCTTCTCCGCGATCTCTCGCGTGAATGGCGGAGTCAAAGCCATACTACTTGCTGCCTTGGCCGTGCTCGAGCTCGAAAACATCGCCGCAGCCGGTGCAATCACTGGTGATGTGCGGGAGATTCGTGGGAGTATTCGGGCTACTTGCATTGATGATTTTGAATCCGTAAACACGGGTAGAGTTAAATACCGTTAAGCATTATACAGTGACTCAACTACAAATGTCATCAGCGATCAAACGCTGTAAAAATGTGGATGGAAGAAAGTTGCCGTCGCTTATGCTTCGGCTGCCGAATTTTTGCGAGTAATTGGTGCGGCTTCATCAGTGGCTTACTGCTTACAGCAGTATGATTCATCCGCCACGTGTATGCCTCAGCAATTATTATAACTGTTTAGTAGAATACACGAGAAATAAGGGTGCTAAGGGATGTCGTGCGCTGTATGTTGGCCCACGGTGAGCACTAAAGTTGCAAGTCTACTGAACTGTTGGATGGTTTCAATCATTATCCACAGGAAACAAACCTTCTTCCAACAACTCTTCACAAAGCAACTCGAACGCCTCTATATCTCAATCTAATCCTTTTGCTTAACTACCGCCTCCCGCGCCGCGTCCTTTGTCATCCATTTATACCACCAAAACGACGGCACAATAGTCGCTGCATGCCATAGAGAATGCGCATCAATAGCATCCATCCACGGTGGAAAGTCAAATAATTCCAGGCTCATGGCAAGTGTCAGTAAAATAACATTCCATAGGGGCCATAATGTCCAGAGCTCACGCTGTTTGGGATAGATGTCCGCGGTAAAGAAGTAGTTGTAGATTGAGTAATAAACCCAAAGTAAGTTCTGGCAAATTCCAATTACGACATTGGCCATCATGTTATATGAATAGGAGAATTTGATAAAAGAAAGATAGAAAATGTGGCTGAATAACGCCAAGCAGCAAACAATGGTGAATACGACGCGTGCCCTCTCCATTTCTTGTCTGTCTAATCTGAAATTCCTTACAACGGCGAAATAAAAGCCGCTCAGAATCGTTAGTCCCGCAGAGAAATAATCCAATCGCTCGGTTAATACGAAGTCGCGGCAATGGAACACAGATGACCAAATCCAGGCGTTCATGCCGGTTATGGTGACCACAAGATAGTACTTCCGCAGAAAGAAATTCGCACGCACGTCATCTGGCGGTAGCGATTTCCGAAGTTCATGAAAAGCAAGGTAATGAGGTACAAAATTGAGCATCGAGAACAGAACCGAAGCTGGCTCTTGAATGCCTAATAGCCGCTTAAATGGCCATTTTCCGTGGAATTGCAGCACAGGCTTGTCCTCTTCAATCCGCTGGAATGTAATTAACCGCTGGCATTGGTAATCACAGTCTTGTGTGCAATCCCAAAGGAAGGCTGTCAGATATAGCGGGAGTCGTGGAGGCGACCGCGAATTACAGACCGTGTCGACACAATTGGCAACGCAATTTCGAAACTCAGAAAGGCGGTCGCCGGCAGAAGCACTAGCCGACGATGCGAGCGCCAGTAAGCCAATTGATATGAATATTGATGGTGACAGTCGCATTCCGTGAGAGTGTGACAATTGGCAGGTCATTCATCGAGAAGCAAGGTATGTAAAGTTGTCAGGTGACAACGTCGGTGACACATTTAGCAATTTCGATCCCCTGAGCTAATCTTGATTAAGGTACAAGTTCAGTCTCCACTTGCCTCAACTTAATGTGCTTGGGGCTGTTGCGTTTCCTCGTCAACATACTATAAACTTTACTTTTTATGTCAGAATAGTATCCACTATCACAAGATAACCGGCCGAGAATTTCCGAATAGATCTAGACGTGTTATATACTTCTAGATGTTTTACATACTTGTTAGGCGCTTTTAGTTGCATTGCCGGAGAATGACACCTTTGATGTGACCAGTTTGATTTTAAACTCGAAAACAAACGTGGATAACCGATTTTTCGTTTTGTTTACTTCTTGATCCCCACTCATGGCCAGGCAGTTTGGAAATAATTGATATACACCTATAAAATTTTGAGCATATTTATTGGATGGTAATACAAACCTGCGTTCGGCAAATGGTTTGTGACGACCACTCACACCATCACGGATTCAATATTCTGGACATAGCCATGGCAGGCAAGCCATGGTCCTATATAGCCTCTCGTGCCGGAGCCGCAGGTCGGAAGGCCGAGTCGTCAGCACAGCATCACAGACGCATGCTATCAAAATATGACACACCACCATCATCCGACGAGCTTGATAATATCCGCACGCCATTGCGTACACGTACCAAACCTACCATTCCGGCAACGCCATCATCGTCAAAACGAAAGGGTTCGGCCTCGGGACTCAAGATCCAGAATTACGTGAGCTTAACTGGAACTAATGTGCGCGCTATAGAATATGGTTAACCTAAATGACAGATCCTTGGTCATTGTATCGGCAAAGGCGCATTTGGAGCCGTGTATACCGCTCTAAACATTTGGACTGGAGAGACTGTTGCTGCAAAGCAGATCAGTCTGTCTAACTTGCCCAAAGCGGAAATACAAAAGATCATGGTACGTGATTGAGTAATTATTTTGCAGTTGGCATAAGTTAGCTAATTAGTTCTTAAACAGCTCGAGATAGACTTACTAAGAGCTCTGGATGTAAGCGTTCCGAATTTGCGATGGTTTAATATTCTCTGACTCCTAGTTAGCACCCAAATATTGTACGATATCATGGTTTCGTTAAAACAGAAGACATTTTGTACATAATTCTGGAGTGAGTAACAAACATTATATCTTGAGCTATCCTTGTAACTCCGACTTAGGTACTGCGAGAACGGTTCACTCACATTTATCAGCAAAGACTTTGGGACAATCTCCGAACACCTCGTCGCCATTTACATAGCACAGGTCCTACAAGGCCTTGTCTATCTCCACGACCAAGGCGTGATTCACCGCGATATCAAAGGCGCAAATATCCTCACAACCAAACAAGGTATAGTAAAACTGGCTGATTTCGGCGTTGCTACTCGCGCGTCAGATGATCCGCAGGTTGTCGGCACGCCAAATTGGATGGCCCCGGAGATCATATTACTAAACGGAGCCACGTCCGCGTCTGATATTTGGAGCGTTGGGTGCACGATTATAGAACTGATAAATGCAAAGCCGCCGTATAATGAGTTAGAACAAATGCAGGCATTGTATCGGATAGTGCATGATGAGCATCCACCATTTCCTGCCGCAATCAGTCCGCTATTGCATGATTTCCTTACGCAGTGCTTTCATAAAGAACCATCTCGTCGAGCGTCTGCTCGTGATTTATTGAGGCATGCCTGGATTAGATATGCGCGGTTTCCCGATGAATCAGGCACGGTTGCGCGGCGAGGCATGCCGCCGACGCCGTCATCGTGTCGCTCAGAAGTCAGATCGCCGCGGCGTACTCAGGGCGGTGTGCAAGTGCTTGGGCAGTCGCGGCAATATCTACATCAGAATTCCGCGGCCGGTGATGATCGAGTTGCGTTGGACGAAAAACAAACTGTCTTGGAATCTAAACTGAGTCTCTACTCGGAGGAAGCGCCTCAAACTAGGACTCAAGTCGGCGATAACTGGGATGATGATTTCGAAATCAAGGATATTCCTCGCAATTTCGCGAAGAATATCACCACAAGATTCCGATTACCGACGATGTTAGTTCCCAGATTCGTCGAGTTTGACTCGGAAAATAGTAATAATTGGGATATGGATTTCGAAGGCGACTTGAAGATAAAGGTGTTGCGGTGATGCAGAGTATGAATTGGTGTCCCTTGTTTTGTAAGAATGATGCATTGTTACGATTGTGTTTGCACGTGCTTTGGAGTTTAAAAGGATTGTCTTGGTTTGTGTTATTTGTCATTTGGAGACCTTTACATTTAAGCATTACGGAGGGGGATGAGTTATCAAGTTAATTTACAATTTCACAGCCTCTATGTACACCACCGTCAACTAGTAGCATAATCCACAAACAGCAGGAAGAACGCCAAGAACAAGGACATGAAAATAATAATTTTGGAGGCAATCCGATTCCGTTTCCGCGCACTCTGCAATTGCGTATTCGCGTTCCGCACATCCCCCATGGTCTGCACGGCCTCATCATACAGCTGCTGCGTCATCTCACTCTGGTGCGCAAGATGCATCTCCAATTCTCCCTGCAGCGCCGCGATCTCATAAAGCGACTTCTCGGCTTGCTGTGTCTGTTCGAGAGTTTCTTGAAACTCGGCCAGAAGCGCTGCATTCTCCTCCTCAAGCTGCTGCAGTAATGCAGGATTCTCCTCCAACCTCGGATCTTCGCGTTTCTCGGCCTGCGCAACCATCTGGTCCATCGTAATAATGCCACTCGTCTTAACCTGCACTCCCGTCGTCCGCGTATTCAGCATACTCTTCGCTCGCTCCGTCTCCCGAGCGACACGAACTTCTTGTAACTCGGTTTGCAATTCACTTGTCTTCGTGAGCAGATAATTTAAAAACTGCGTGACACCGCGTCTATGTAATCCTAATGTTGCAATCCGCGCATCTTCTTTCGGGTCCCGGAAGAAGCGCACGAGAGGAGTAGTGTTGTCGCGCTCTTGTTGACGCTTTGATTCTACGGATTCGAGTCTGCGGACGCGGCTTAGGCATTGTTGCAGGATCATGCGGGATTCGTAATCGATTTCGTCGCGTTGGGCGTTGGTCAGTTGCCTGGTCTTTGATGCGAAGTGGGCGGCGATTGTTGGTGATGGGGAGATCGGTGCGCGGGTTGAGGTTGAGAGGTAAGATGGGCGTATGGCCAGAAGGAAGGAATATAGCGCAGAAATATGGGAGTACTATGTCATGTGTTAGCTTTTCCGCAAGCTAAATCTAATGCGTAAATAGCGGAGACAGACTATTTGCTTAGCTTCTGTGGAGTATGAATCCTCTGTTTGCTCATCCTTTGGAGACCCCTTGTCGTCAGGCAATGATGAACTGTCGAGACTGCATTGCACACCTTTCCTTTCCGCCATACCGCGGCATAATTCGTAAAACACAAAAGTTTGGTCTGTCATTGTGCCTTCTGTCGCTTAGCCAACGTTGGACCCATTAATTCCGTTGAAGGTTTGCGAGATTACCCCCCGAACGACAGTCCATCGATGACGATACTATTGGGTGCGGCTCATGTCCCATCGAACGAGTTTGACTACAGCAGTGTGTCAGTACCTACTAGCCATACATGCCCGATTGATATGTTTTTTTTTCTTTGCAGGACAGAATATCTTAAATTTGCAAGCACATATTCAGATCCGGATTTGTTTAATGCTGCTAGTTACTGACTGGCTGTTGAGTGCTTACATACCACAAGTTCTACGACTATAGGCCATGGCAAATCTTGATTCTAATAATAATACATAAGATATAAAACGAAACATGACACACAAAATATATAATAAAATGCCAAAACAATTAACGTCATGACCAACGCAAAAACAACTAATGTGCATATCTAATCCCACGCCGGCCGTCCCAAACGCTCCCGGTTTCCATCTTCTCAGTCATCTTCGAACACTAGCACACCGTACATCACTGAAACAACAAGCTCGCCGCAACCTCGACATTCCCCTCCGCCGTCCTCAACGCGCTTATGGCTTCCTCTCGGGATACTCCCAAACTTTCCAGCTTCGAAATATCCGCGTCAGGGAATTCTATCCTTTGCTGCACGGGTCGCCTGGGCACTCTATTCGCTGGGCGCGGCTGATCACCAGTGTGCATTGGTTCTTGGACCAGCGGCTGCGTTTGCGGACTGGCGGTTTGTCGAGGTGGTGGAGCCTGCGCTTCTGCCGACTCGCGTGTTTCCTGATTTTGTCTTGCTAGTTCGGCAATTTCTTCTGGCGATAGGTCTATCTGCTGGGCTTGCGATGGTAATTCTGCTTCTCCCAAAAATGGCACTTCTTCATCTCCCATGACGAGTACACCTCGCTTTAAATCGATGGTCGCTTGATGGCGTTTCAACACTACACGGCGATTAGTCAAGATCTAACCACACATAAGAAGATGGAACAAACTATCTAGGCCGAGTAATAAATCGACGTCTTTGCCCTCCATCACAGTGAAACTGCAAGGTAAGAACGCGTTGCCGATCTTCATCGGCGCACTGTGAATGCGACCCAAGATCTTTGCTGTACCGACACCTCGCGCGACGCCTTGGAAATTTCGATCTAGTAGGAACATAACACTATTTTGTCAGACAAACAGCATATTGAATTTAATGGGAAACAACATACTGGCATGCTTCGGCGCATGACGGGCTCACTAACATAAAATTAGCCATTCGTTCTTAAGGCACAGTCAATGGAAGACTTACTAATAGTAGCCTGAGCGCCTGAATCCACAAATGCCTTTATTTTATGACCATTTACTTCAACAGGAACATAAAGCATCGTTACACGGCCAAATGACTCTGGATTGTGTTCCAACGCGGCATTTAAATTCTCCATAACAGCTAGTCGAGCATGTGAGCAACAGCTATCTAGAAACACGACCAAATTTCGACGCACCCTCCTGTTGTATAAGTTCCAAGATTTTCCGCTGTGATTCTTCGTTGTAGGGATCATCGTTTAATCGTTTCTGAGAGAGTCAGCAATGGGAGTGCCTAATGTGAATGAGCAGACGTACCAGTTCTTGTCGCTTTATTTCCTCTGCATGTGATCGTGATTCTTCAATCTGTGTCAACAGTTCTCGGAATCGTGGCGGATCGGTCACTGCAGCTGCTAGATCGGGATATGTCTGAATACTTGTTAGAAAATCAGGAACGAAATAGCAATCAAGTAGTCCAGAACAGAGACCTACCTGCCGGACAAGATCGCATAGCGCTTGATCGCCTAGCATCTGTAGCCTCACTTTCTCGACATCGTTCATGATTGCGTTTTGCTCCGCCGAAACACTACCCCGCATTAACTTCATACATGAACTGAACTGAGACCGCCAGGATGAATACATACTCATTTCGCATCGGCGCGGTTTGCACAGGCGCAGGTGTCTGAACGCGCAATAAAATCATATCATATTCCTCCATCCCAAACGTTCCCAACTCGCGTTCTTCACCCTCTAATATCGCGGCTTTGTAAAACAAGACTTGTTGGTCGGTTTGCACGGTCGTGTCTGCTTCGATCACGGCGCGAAGGTCAGCGAGTGTCATACTCGGTGTGACTTCAAGAGTATAGATTTCCTCGGATGTTTCTAAAGTCACGAGTAAATGCATGGTGTCGGTAATGGATGGGGGACGAGACTGAAGATGGGACCGACACTCTCTGGCAGGATACCGATCTCGCAGCAATTTCTCCGCCCTTTCTAAAACTCAAATTACCCCAATAAATAGCAAATCACAAAGGAATATAGACAGTAAGGCGATTAACCAAGACCAGATGGGTTGGTGTTGACAACGAGGGAGAATGCTTTGAGAGGCGTAGCTGGCATATATCACTGATGGTTGGAATACATAGAAGTTGGTTGGAATCTGCCCATTGGAACCAAGGGTTGTGAACCCGCCGCACGGTGACGGGCTTAAATGTTAACGGGCAGAGGTTGGGCTGCTCGCTTTAACGGAATAGCCAATTTAGTTAATTTATACGCAGTGGACTGTTCTTGTAGAATCAAGCCAGGTGTATTCGTCTTCCCAGGTCTAAAATCTTGACTGCAGTATGAGACACGCATTGCAAGAGTTTGATATAGCTTAGAAGTATTACTGTTGCAGGTGCAGTGTTTCTTACCGGTAGCTTGTTGGTGAACCAGGTATTGCGCATTGCGCTAATACTGACAATTTGGAAGTTTGTTTCCATTTATTCATTCTTATTGATCTTTCTATTTTGCCTATAATTGTATTATATCTTTTCGAACATTCGCTTGCCACTCTTGGATAAGACGACACACGCATACTGCCTCTGTCCATCAGCCATCGTGATTCGATGGATATGATCTCCGCCGGCCGTTGCAAATCACAATTCTCATCGGGCAAAGCAAAAAATTTATTAATAGAATCTGATTAACTCCACTTGCATTCCGTCGAAACAATACAAGCTTCGATCGCAGGGCTCAGCCACGACCTGATTTACATCGCCGCATTCCAACTGCCAAACGATGAGTTTAATCGGTGCCGGCAATCCGGCTTATCGCAGCCGAACCAACCCCAGTCGGAATGTCAGGCGACATAAAACATACTGTATCGTGGGTCCACCAGACCTTATTCTTAGGTATCTAACATACTTGTTGTCCGATCCCAGGTGTTCGCTTCACAAGGGCAGGTGTCCCGCTGCTCGCGCGACCTTAGCTACTTTCGTATGCATTGTTCTTCAGTGATTATATGGCAGCTGGCTCCCGAATAGAAGATATTAACACTTTCGGAAACGGGAAAGAGGCTTGTGTATATGGCAAGGGCAGGATTGCTGTGGTTCAAAGTAAGTTAATAGTTACGACAAAGTCACGTATATAACGTTGCAACTGCGCTGCTGAGCCCAGTTCGAGCCTCTATTATTGTCTTTCCATTTCTGGTTCATAAAATACAATACAACTACATGACCTTTTCCATCCGTCCAACCAATGCAATGCTCTCCTCATACTCTTGCCATGTACCTCGCCACACTCGCCCAAGTAACTTCATACACCGTATACAAAAATCCAAATCAACTTTACTCAACCCTTCTCCCGTGCCCTCTTTCCCATTGATCGCATCTTCGCCCTTCACGACATCTTCCACAGACTTTGCGCCGATGGCCACAGCGGAGTCGTCCGGGGAAGTTAAGTCACCGAGGATCAGCTTGATACTGGGTAACTGCACTCCATCCAGTACTACTTTGGACGCAATGATAGGTATGCACAGCGACAACGAGAATCCCATGAATGGCCCCATTTTCAACGACGCGGATTCCTCGCGTCCGCCACGACACTCGACTAATGACCTCAGCATGTCAACGACTTCAAATGTTGCGTCGGTCAACGCGTTGAATGAGGATAGAACATTGGGTGTCCTTGCAGCACCTCGGACTCTGGATATTGGGTTTTCGCAGTATGTCGTGCGACCATCGTATGGCGTCGGCTCTACGACAAAGATTAGCCTGTCTCGTGCACGGCCGCGGTGGAGGAGTAATAGCGTAGTGTATAAAATCTGATGAGTAAGAAAGATCGTCATGTGGATCCTGACAGGACCTGTTCTATAGCCATCGACCTTCCTTAGCAACGTTCGTACCCTCCGGTCTGCCTCCTCAACAAAAGCGTCCTGCAAATCAAGCATCCGTGCCACGGTATCGGCGAGCAACTTCACTGCCGCGAGGCGAAAACACGCTGAATTGAATCTCCAAGTCTTCTTCTCAGCCCCCAGCACTGTGCGCTGCTTGTCGGACGCTTTCGTGCCAGAGAAGATCGTATCCGCGAACTCGTCGTACATGGAGTACTGTCCGTTCCAATCACGCAGACCGTCGGAATATGTCGCGTCGCAGGAGGGCACGTGGAGAATGCCGCAGAAAGGCGGGATATCTTGTGGCATTGACCACACTGTCGCGGTGATCACACGCAGCTCCCACGTCATGTAATATGTTCTTCTAAAAGATTCCCGTTCGAGTTCATTAGGTAACAAAACCGCGTGAGTGTGCGCGGTCGGGAGAGGGTCGGATGTCGCCTGAGCGTGGATATATCGTCCATGAGCATCGGTCTTGGTATCAATCAACTCCAAGCGATGCATCTCTATAATAGAGCTAGCATACATCAATAAATCCTTCGCACGCGCCTTCTGACCATCACACGTAGCCGAAAACGCAAGTAGTAATGCAGTCTTGAGCTTCATGATCGGATTTATGATCTGCGCGGTCCACTTCTCCGAGCGGGAAGCCCAGTACATCGGATCGATCAAGTACGGATGGATAGTGCCCATCCCGCTCGCACCTGAGATAGCATCGGCGGACGTTAGACGGCAAGAAATGGCGAACATAGCTTGCAGGATCGCTGCGTCGGTTTCGAAGTTGATGGAGTCCAAGAATTTGGATTTCGGAAGCATGAACGAGAATTCGGGATGGAAGCAGTCGTAATAAACATCGATTAGGAACATGATCAAGGGCACTGTGGGAAGGTCGAAGGATTGCAAATCTACGTCGCTCACGCGGAAGCGCGCGAGCGAGAGACGGGGCAGCGCAGGTGTCGGTAGTTGAGGCAGTATTTTGCTGCCTGGGCTCGACACGCTTGTAGTGCCTGTTCCTGAGAATCCTGGAGAGATGGCAGGCTGCATGGTGGTAGATATGGACGCCCGCGGTGAGGTAGAACTTTCCGTCGATTCGTAGTCTAATCCATAGGACAGGGATTTGTGCTGATCTCGAACGTCGTTAATCTGCTGCTGTAGCGACGCGAGAGTCTGCTGGATCGATTGTAAAACAGCAGACAGAGACTTGTCAGTTGGGCGGTTTGATGACGTCGCATCCACGACAGGAGAAGTAGGTGCAAGTGGTTGCGGTACGAACTGTGAGGCAGAGACCGGCAAGGACGTAGGGGGCTCACTAATCGTCGCGGACTGATCTCGCGATATGCTCGTACTCGACACCGGGCTTGTCTCTTTTGCATCCAACCTAAGAAGCTCGAGTGAGTCCTGTCGTTCGCGGACTGCTAAGCAATCACGTTCTTCTGTCGAGAGAGCGCGACGGCGACGTTTGCCGCCACGATGTGAAGGGACGAAGATACAGACGGCACCTAGGGTCTGGCAGTTGCAGCAGTCCTGCACGCCTTCACATTTGATTTTGCGCTCGCGGCAGGACAGACACGCCCTGCGAGACACTGTTCGGACTTTCTGGTCGCGAGGAGTAATAGAAGCCATGCTAGAAGGCTGATTAGCGGAATTTGACAATGTCCGCGAAGTATTACTGACCTCATAGCGATACTCGACAGAAGTGCTATTGTGGACTTTGTCAGAATCCGCGGAAATATATTGAAATATTACGATAACAAATGTATTTATTGGTCGAGCGATATTAGTAATCCCACAGTGGCGATGTTCCGATATTAATTCCGCTAACTAGCGTGAATTCAGAAATTATTAAGAGGTCAGGAGCCGTATTAGATTATTATTAGCAAGCATTTGCAATTATCAGACAATCAATATCGTCGGCTCAGAAGTGGAGTAGCGAGGAGCCGGAAGTGAATATGGCCTTTAACTTGGCATGGCATAGGATGAGTCTGACTATGGTTGTGTTGTTTACTTACGAGATGCACAGGCTCGAGTAGGAAGTAGTAGCAGGTGTGGAACGAAAGCCGCACTGCCATCGCTGCCGGCAATTGACGCGCCTCATGGAGAGAATTACATACACACTATCCGTGAGTCAGGTTAGTTATCTCCGCTTGCCTATTCCCACAAACATTTCGTGACTTCTCACTGCGCAAAACAACTACGCTCACAGACAGCAACCGCTGAAGACGTATGTCAGCAATTAATATGCTTTGCTGGATGTATTATTCATTTGCCGATGTGAGCGAGGTCTGGGCCTAAAAGAATACATATTCTGGGGATGCAATAACCGGCACACTCTCACAAACATTGTACAGCATACTTCTATAATTGTCGCCAAAACAGGAGACGGTTTTGATTATCCGAAGACTATGCCTAATGCGGGTTAGAGATCCGGTCGCCGGAGCCACCGAAAACGATTAGGTCAGATTAGGTTACGGCTATTCCGATGGCCGACCAACTTAGGCAACTCATCGCATTCGCCGACAACACAGTGCGAATTAAATCCTAGCTGGCAGTAGTTACGGCTTTTGAACATCTCCTGCCTAGCCACCGTCGGACTTAAGCGGGCTTCGCCGAATTTCTACTTTTAGATATGCCTAATGGAATTGACAGGCTAGATGCCATTTTATTAACGATGCCTACATCTGAGTTCAACCTTCGATATGTATCATTGCTGCGTTGACGATCAAGCATCATATATAGAGTAGAACCCCCTTTTATAAGCCAAGGCAATGTTTACGCCGTATTGTCTTAGCAATGTTATAGCTTTTTCTAACATTTTGCCCAAAACAAATCGGCTTACTGCGAAGTTATCTTGGGTTTGAAGTTAAATGGCAAGCTTCTTCACGACCTAATAACTACCAGAAAATACTCCCCTTAATTTGAACGCAGTCTCTTGTCTGTTCCGCTAATCCGCTTACTCTTCAATTTATGTTATAGTAAAATAATCATTAATTTCTGGTGGTCATTCTGTCAGGCGAATGCAAGTCTAGAAATACGCGTCTCGTGGTGTGCGATGCGGAAAAAGATAAACATCGACGTGGCTCGCACGCGCGGCCGGGGCCACGTGTAAAGAGAGGGTTAGGGTTTACAAGGCAAAAAAAGCCACCGCAGCGGAGTCGTACGAAGCCCTATGTCGTCTATATGAACTTACTGTAATCGGACCATAGGAGTCGAATCGCAGCGTTACTATCATTGGTGTTAGAGTCTTAGGGCTAATGGTGGAATTAAGCTCGACATTGGGCCACCACCCCTCAGTCATGACATCACGCGCTCTCCGGGGCAATTGTTGAGCCCGGCCTTGCCGCATTAATTAATCTCATGACTGCTGTCGATCCTCCCACTATCTGGTTTCTCGAGATTTTACTTTGACAATCGATAAAAGGTGACGTAGATATATGATATATCGAAATTGATTTACAATACTAACATATTCGAACTGTAGTATTGTACGTCATGACCTCGCACCAAGAAGACGAAATCCCCGAAGGCGCTGGCATCTTGCGGATTGATCCATGGTTGTCGCCTTTCAAGTTGGATCTTGTCAAGCGGCACAAGGTTACCGTCGACTGGATTGACCGATTAGAACGCGATGAAGGTGGTATCGTCAAATTCTCGGAGGTGAGTCGATTGCGGTTATGCGCAGATGTTGGGTTCTGCTAACTCTGGAGTTATTAGGGTTATAATTCATTTGGATTGCATGTGCTGGAGAATGGGGATATTGTTTATCGGGAATGGGCACCGAATGCGATTGATGCGTCTATTATTGGTGACTTTAGTAAGTTCGTGCATTATTGTGGCGCCGACGACAACGACAGATCCTGACATAACTAGACAACTGGAATAGGGGTCAGTACAGAATGACAAAAGACAGCTACGGCGTATGGTCGATAATATTACCGTCGAATAATGGCGTACCTCTAATCCCACATAACACAAAGATCAAGCTCGCGCTGACGCTCTCGAATGGAGCCACCGTTGACCGTTTACCAGCTTGGATCACACGCGTCACGCAGGACCTCTCAGTATCACCCGTGTACGATGCCATATTCTGGAATCCCCCGCAAAAGTACGAGTGGAAGCACGATAACGTCACGCGAGCCCAACGACACCCGCTCTCAGCGAAGATTTATGAAGCTCACGTCGGAATCTCCACTTCGGAATTGCGAGTTGGGACGTATAACGAGTTTACTCGGGACACGCTCCCGCGGATTCATAAACTCGGGTATAACGTTATCCAGCTGATGGCTGTCATGGAGCACGCATACTACGCATCATTCGGATACCAAGTCACCTCGTTCTTCGCCGTCTCATCCCGCTACGGCACTCCGGAGGATCTCAAGCATCTTATCGACGAAGCCCACAAACTAGGCATGACTGTTCTTCTCGACGTCGTGCACTCGCACGCATGCAAAAACGTCCTTGACGGTCTGAACATGTTCGACGGCACTGACTACCAGTATTTCCACGGCGGTCCAAAGGGCTACCACTCCCTGTGGGATTCCCGCCTATTCAACTACGGTAAGTACGAAGTCTTGCGCTTCCTCCTCTCGAATCTCCGCTTCTACATCGACGAATACCATTTCGACGGCTTTCGTTTCGACGGAGTGACCTCGATGATGTACACGCACCATGGCATCGGAACTGGGTTTTCAGGGGGCTATCACGAGTACTTTGGAGATAGCAATGTCGACCCGGAAGCTATGAACTATCTTATCCTCGCAAACTACATGCTCCACAAGCTAGACCCGAATATCATCACGATAGCAGAAGATGTGTCGGGCATGCCGGGACTCTGCGTGCCCATGGATCTCGGCGGCGTTGGATTCGATTATCGCCTCGCGATGGCGATTCCAGATATGTGGATCAAATTGCTGAAGGAGGTTAACGATGACAATTGGAATATGGGCAAAATTGTGTTTGAGCTCACAAATAGACGGTATAAAGAGAAGACAGTCGCCTATGCGGAGTCTCATGACCAAGCGTGAGTGTTTTTCCGTCGTCGGGTATGTTGGATTCGGCTAATGTAAATAGACTCGTCGGAGACAAAACCGTTGCCTTTTGGCTGATGGATAAAGAGAGTATGTAACACTGTAATTTCTTACGGCTTGAACGAACTGACAAACCAGTGTACACGAACATGTCCGACCTCTCCGCACTTACACCAATAATCGACCGTGGACTCGCGCTGCACAAAGTTATCCGTCTCATTACGCACGCGCTCGGCGGCGAAGCCTATCTTAATTTCGAAGGCAACGAGTTCGGGCACCCGGAGTGGCTTGACTTTCCGCGGGACGGCAACGGAAATAGCTTTTGGTATGCAAGACGTCAGTGGAACGTTCTTGATGATAATCTGTTGCGATATAAGTATCTCAATGAATTCGATTCCGCTATGCAGCACACTGAAGAGAAGTACGGTTGGTTGCGATCCGAGCCTGCGTATGTGTCGCTTAAGCATGAGGGCGACAAGATGATTGTCTTTGAGCGTGCCGGTCTGCTTTTCATTTTCAACTTACACCCTACACAATCCTATGCTGATTACCGTGTCGGTGTGCAAATTCCGGGACAATACCGAATTGTCTTGGACTCGGATGAACAGAAGTTTGGCGGACATGCGCGGATTGATCATGAGAAGAGCAAGTTTTTTACGACACCATTTGCGTGGAATGGACGTGATAACTTTCTTCAGGTGTATATCCCGAGTCGCGTTGCTTTAGTGTTGGCAAAGGTTGATTAAGACAGAGTGGTTTAGAATGTAGAAGGTTTTAAACTTCATTTTTGATAGTGCGGACTAGTTTTGCAAGAATACATTGGTCATTTTTGAGTAACTCTAAGCTATATCGTAATGGTGTGATCCCACTGCCTCAACTCCATTCTCCAGCAATCTTCACCCTTCTCAACCGCGTCCAAGAAATTGAACATACGCAATACCATCAGCTTTGTGGGGTCTATGTCGAGGGAAACTAAGCGCAAAGTCCATTGTGACTGTATACGTAATGCGATTTCGATAGTTGTCAGATCAGGAACTGTCGGTATCGATGGTCACCGTAAGTCGAGCTTAAGCGAGATTCAGGGGGGTCATTATTATCGTTTAAGCTGCGGACGTCGTCAGTCGCATCTCCAGTGAACGATGTACGAATGTCCAACGGAATATAATACGGACGAAATTGATTGATCTCGGGAGCAATCGCATTACGTAGAATGTTGAGTGAATATTTGTTTATAAATAGGAGGGATTCGTCAGATGCTTAACTCATGGGAGCAGTTTGGATGTTGAGAGTAGGCTGTATAGTCCCTACCTTCGCGCTGGTGCATTATTAGATATCGGAGTGTATGCCATACGTGGATACACGAGGTGGTCTATCGCGGTGAATTCACCAGACGACGGCTTGGTTATGGTATAAGGAGATTTAGGAGAAATTATCGTCCCGATCTCTACAGCGAGATCGTAAACAGAATGACTTTGTGTATCATATCTGAGATTGAGTTCGTCCAAGAAGAGTAGTGTGATTTTATTAAATTTTTTGTCTGTTATCGAATGCTGAATGCTGAATCACCTAGTGTGAATTATATTGTTGGTAAAATGATTTGGAATACAAAGAAAGTCTAAATTTACCCCAATCAAATTTACCCTATTTTGCCGAGAACTCTCAAGGGCAACCAACGCACGATTCACTGAGAATCGGGGTTCGTCCTGAACAGGCAATCTTTCCGGCAACTTCTCGCACTGGGACAACTCGATATTTGCAATGAAAATGTTGTAAATCTAGCTTTAACTGATTGGCTAGAGTATACGCTAAAAGATAACGCATTTACCATGCTGCAGAAATGGGGGGGGAAACCTTTTGCAGGTGTGGGGCCTCTGCTGTCCGGGGGATATTGCCGGGTGGGGGTAGAATCCGGCGGAGCCGCGTTTGTTGCCGCTATTTTTGTTCATCAACCACGAATGCTGTGTACAGCTTATTATGATCAACGATGACTGCCTTTATATGTAATAAATCTTTTATATGGCAAATATTTAATTAAAATTATAGTGGTGGATTTACGGATCAATACTACGTTTGTTCGAAATGGCTTGTGTGACATTCACGTAGCTTATAATTCCGGTAACATGGTTACTTGGGTTAGGGTATGTCTCGGTGTCTCCTTCACCATCACTACCAAGTTCAGTTCGGAGCCGCCAACAAACGTCGCTAAAGCATAAGGATTTATACAGTACAAGCAGCAGCAAAAGCGCAAGGTCTCCTCATGTCCGATTTCCAGACTCTTTTACTTGAAGGTCCAATTGTAAGAGTGTCCTACATATTGTATTATTCCAAGTATACAAACTGACAACGGATAGGATTTTGTTGGACAGCAATTGACCGATTCCATTACTTTCTACTTGGTCTCGATTGCTGGTGTAAGTGAACTTGGCTGTTAGTAGGGCATCGATAATCGACTGACGTTTGTCTTTGACAGGCTGTTGCATTTCTTGTGGGAATTATTGCTGGCGATATTTCGTTGACTGCCTATACTTCCGCCCTGATTTTTACTGCTGGATTCGTGATTGTTGTCTTTCCTTGGCCTTTTTATAAACGACATCCATTGAAGTGGTTACCTCCTACAACACAGAATTAGACGAAATCTCGCAGTTGCTACGACCATAATATGAGTGATGACTTGTTTTTGGTAAGTGATGTACGTGATTGTGGAGTGTATATCCTTCATTGACACTATCAGGGATTCGATCTCTCAACACAGCAGATCAAAGTCATTGCAATCAACTCAAAACTTGAGCCAGTACTGCAAGAATATGTCGAATTTGATGTAGATACTCCAGAGTACAAGACTCAAAAGGGTGTCTACACCAACCCTAAGCTAAACGAAGTATATGCCCCAGTGGCTATGTGGATCAAGGCGTTCGACATTTTACTGGGAAAGATGCAGGCCGCTGGCTTGAATTTTGCGAAAGTAAAAAGTATCTCTGGTGCCGGACAGCAGCATGGCTCGGTTTTCTGGTCAACGGAGGCCGAACGCTTGTTAGCATCGTTGAATCCCGATCAGCCGCTCGAGCCTCAGTTGAGTCCAAAAGCGTTTTCGCATGACATGAGTCCCAATTGGCAAGACCATAGTACTGCAGAGCAGTGCGACTATTTAGAGCAGAGGGCAAGTGGCGCTGAAATTCTTGCTCAAATTACGGGATCCAAGACCCATCACAGGTTCACAGGACCACAAATAATGCGGGTTCGTCATCGCCATCCCAGAAGATATGAGGAGACTGCCCGGATATCACTGGTTTCAAGTTTCTTTGCGTCGTTACTCCTTGGTTCTATTGCTCCTCTCGATGTCAGTGATGTCTGTGGTATGAATCTTTGGGATATTCCCAATGAAAAGTTTGACGAGGACATCATTCAGCTTGTTGCTGGTGGCGGCGAGGACGAGAAAAACGAGCTTCTACGTAAACTGGGCAAGGTCGAGCCAGACGGAGGAAAGAACCTGGGTCCTATTAATGACTATTATGTTAAGCGATATGGTTTTTCAAAGGATTGCGCAATTACCCCTATCACCGGTGACAATCCAGCTACTATTCTCGCTCTACCTCTCAGGCCGCTCGATGTTATTGTCTCTCTGGGCACGTCCACTACTCTACTTGTATCCACCCCGGTCTACAAGACTTCGCCGTCCTATCACATGTTCTCCCATCCGACAAGCAAAGGGCTTTACATGGGTATGCTGTGTTACTGCAACGGCTCCCTTGCACGTGAGAAGGTTCGAGACGAAATTAACGCCGTCAAGCCGTCCTCTGACGCGAGCGACATTTGGGCTTCTTTCAACGAAGCCGCTCTGTCGGTTCCCCCACTAGGAACAACAGCTGAAGGCCAGAAGAAACTCGGAATTTATTTTCCTCTGCCGGAGATTGTTCCAGACTGTAAAGCTGGCACCTGGCGCTTTATATCCGATGAGACCGGTCTACACGATGCTCGTAATGAGTGGGATATCCCACTCGCGGATGCCCGCGCAATCTTGGAGAGTCAGAACTTAAGTATGCGACTACGTGCGGGTCCGTTGTTGTCGTCAACAGGTCAACCTAGACGCGTATACGTTGTTGGTGGCGGATCACGAAATCATGCTATATGCCAGGTCACGGGCGAGGTTCTTGGTCCCAGCGAAGGCGTGTTTCGTCTGGAACTGAGCAATGCATGTGCATTGGGATCGGCATACAAGGCATTGTGGGCGGTTCAGAGGAAGGTCATTCAACCAGGCGTGTATGAAAGCTTTGAAGATTTCTTGAGTGAAAGATGGGATGAGAAAACTATGATTAACAGCGTTGATGTGGGCTATAGAATGGGAGTGTGGGAGAAGTATGGCGAAGCTTTGGAGGCGTTCGATGAGGCTGAGAAGTTCGCTGCTAATTCTTAGGTGTTAGATATTATGGTATGAATGTATGTTTTTCGTTTTGTCATCAGCATTTTAAATATATGAATTGTATTGATAAACATTTTGATTAAGGCGAATATGTACTAGACCCATCGTGGGATATTGACAATTTTGTAACTACACTGAAAAGAAACACATTCAGACCACATGCATGACGCCAGTATAACCTATGCAACATAAAACAAACATAAAACTTGCATTCATACGTCCATCTTCGGATCAGTATGATATAACTCCAGAGGTAATAATACAAATAATGCAAATGTCGTAATCGTCACCATAGTGGATTTAGATCTCGGATTGAGCTCCTGCAGTGGAAACGCGTGTATGCCATCCAACTAATGTAATCCGGATGAACTCCAAGCGTTGCAGAAGGTGATCTTTGTCGTGTGAGGTGCCTGCAGACATTTTCTCGAGCTTGCTAAGTTTCTTTGCACGATGCACCATCTGCGTTAATGGCAGTTCAGTCGAATTCCTACCTGCATCAATGTACTTAGCCCGGCGACCGGCATCGCCAATGACGATTTTATGGTGATCGTTAAAGTTAAACTGAATCTCGCCCGTGCTCAGTCTGAACATGATCGCTTGTTTGGTTCGGAGGTAATCCGTGATGTACGTCAGCTTGCCGTCAGAATTGAGCCTTGCGTCCTCATGTCCAACTACCGGCTCTGGAATATATAAGTGCTCCATCATGTACTCTCTAAAATGCTTCACCAAGTACAATTTCTTCGTCAAAAACTGAGGCGCTTCGTCTAGCGTATACGTCGCCTGTTCCGCCCATGGTTTATTCGAGTCAGTAATGTAATCAAAATTTTTAACGCTGGCGGACAATACGACCGATGTTGTATCGTTGAAATAAACACCGGAACACCCGTCTGCAAGTTGATAACCCATGCCGTATTTGTTTGAGTAGTCCACCCATTGGCTAACAAATCCGCGAATTGCTTTGCCGGTATTGGTGCTCTCGACCATACTCTTACCGGTGAGTCCCCGTGTAATGTTCTCAATTGTTTCTCGGAGAAGATAGACCGACTCTTTTGGAGACACATCGGTGGGAAGTCGATGAGATAATCCGGATGCCACCACATTCTTGTCGAGTGCTCGAAGTGGAGGCTTGCTCGGACTCTCCTTGAATTTCGAAACAATAGCGGTAAGCTTGCGAGTCACGGCTTGCTTCGGTGGCTCAGACTGGTCTTTGTCACCCAGCCGTCTCGCTCTTCCGAGAATGGGATAATTATTGTTGGTGTATGGCAGTGGTGGGGCAACAGGCTTATTAATTGGAAGATCGGCGAGCGGTTTAGACCGGGACGAGCGTAAAGTCATCTTAGCTGTTTTTTGTTCATATTCATTGGCCACGTTTGCTACAAGCTGTCTGATATTCGTAGTAGACACCTTTGGTGATAAACACTCTGGCAGAATTTTTGTCGTGTTCCTAGGTCTAGCATTCATGTCTGAAGTGAGTGCAGAATTGGCTGGGTCGTGGGCATCGACGTTGAGAAGCGAGATGGGACTGCCTGCACCCTTAGAAACAAGACCGCCGTTGCCTGAACCAGGACCGATACCAGCAGCGGCAGTGAGTTTGAGGTAATTGCGTCTCGATAGCGAAGGCGTGAGATTTTTCCAGTGTGGTACTCCTTCGAGGCAAGTAGACGGTAAGTGAGACGGCATCTCTCCATGAAAGAAAGGGTGATCTGCAATTTGATCGAGCGAAGGCCGAGCGTCTGGAGTCATTGGATTAGCAACAACCGGTACTTAATCTAAATTTGTACAAAATGCATACTTGGATCCTTGTTGAGTAACGATTGTATTAGATCCTTGGCCTCTGGCGAGATCTTGATATCGTCTGGAAACTCGTATTCAATAGCTTTGATTTTCCTTGAAGCCTAGTTAGTATCCGCACAATCGCTACGACGTATATCTTGATACGTACTTGTAGATCAGGTTAACCTCCTTGGATTGAAACGGTGGCTTGCCAATCAGCATGGCATATCTAAGTAATTTCGTCAGAACTAAGGGCAAGAAATGCGCTCCAGTTCTCGTGCTGCTTACAATATGATGCCGACAGACCACAGGTCCACCTCAAAACTATGTCCATCTTCCTTGCCAAACAAAACTTCTGGGGCAATGTAATTCGGAGTACCGCATATGGTCTTCTTCCTGTCTGTATCCGACAGCAAGAGTGCAGCCAACCCAAAGTCGCCAATTTTAATATTCATGTCGTGATCAAGAAAGATGTTCCCTAGTTTCAAATCGCGATGGATAACTCGTCGCCCGTGCATGTATTTGACGGCTCCCAGAATCTGGATCAGAAAGTATCTCGCTTCTTGCTCTGTGAATCGCTTCCTTCGCCGATGCATATCCATAAGCGTCTTATTTGAACACACTTCCAGAAGAATGTAGACATTTACGTCGTCCTCGAAGCATTCCACAAACTTCACTATGTTGGGATGATCCATGCTTTGGTGCACCTTAATCTCGCCCAGAAGCTGATATACCAAGTTAGAAGCTATCAATCCACTGAATTCTTTTGACTACGCACCTTAGCTCTGGTTTTGGCGGAAGTCAGAGAGGCCTTAGCGATTGTCTTCGCCGCGTATACATTAAGGTTCTGATCCTGAATTTGAAAGCACCGAGCAAATCCACCCTAGATTTAATTAGCGTAACTCACTATGCATCTAATCTGCAGCTCACTTCGCCTAGAAATATACCGCGATGAAATTGTGCGCCATTGTTCTTGCTTCGAATAGTTGTTGGCGGCGTTTTGCAGAGGGAAGATGGTTTTTCCTTCGACTTAGCCGTCTTCTGCTTCGGCTCCTCTTGGTGCTCTTCTTTAGGCTTTGATGCTAATTCGCATCCGTGTAAAATCCGTGGCCCTGGCGGAACAGCTCGGCCAGACTTGTATGCGTTATTTTCATAAAATTCCATGAGGAGCAATGGCTGAGCAGTGGGCTGGTGCGAGAGAGCCATTCATAAGACTTTTTCCTTCGCAGCTTACAACTTAACTGCCAAATATGCGCGGTACGCAAATGCAAACCTGTAACAAGAGATTAGGGAGCTTACGGCCGAGATGTGTAAAAATAGTGGCCGTTCGTGTGCCGTATGGCTGGTTGGAATCGAAAGCTACTTGTCGACGAATTAGGATCGCATGTTTACCAGAAATCTTAGGGTTTGTTGTTATGGCAACAGCGCCGCACTGCTTCGCAAAAGACAATGCGGCATAATCGTCGGACTTGTTGCGAGAGTTGTGCGCCGAACGGGATCTTGCTAACTTATTCAATCTTGAGCCGGCCGTCGAGCTCTCACTTCCATGGATCTTACTTCCTACAATTCCACTTTCTATCTTGTCAGTCAGCAAAGCAGCTAAAAGCAGCCCGCACTTTTGGAGTCATTATCAGTGTACTGTGTCTTTTTACCCTTAATTTAAGGAATACTGTCTATTGCCGTGATGGCTGGTCAAGAACCGTGGCATCCATCCGGCCAGGAAAACGGGCAGGGTCTGCCCCAGTCGCTTCCTCCTCCACCCCACGCGCGACAACCGTTCCAGTATGTTTTAATATCATGTATCTGTTTTTGAAGCACTGCAGAGCTAACACTTTGCTTTCCAGATCGCAGCAAACTGGACACCCTGTACTGCCTCCGCCATCTGCATTGGGCTCTGGCGGAAATAGTAAGTATCCTTGTAGTTCATATGATCTTATTGGAATCTTGAAGTTAATGGAAACTCATTTCGTCAGGGAGCCAAGGGTACTATCCTTCTCTTCCATCCATATCAGGTTTGGGAAATTCGGGTCCGCAACATTCTGGGTACAGCTTGCCGTCTATGTCTACTACGCCGTCGACGCAGATAAATCATCCCAGCCAGTCGCCCTCTATGTCGCAGACACCGCTGCCATCACTTTCTTCCTCTGTGGTAGTCCAGCAACCGATGATGGCGTCTCCCCCGTCTACGAATGCTTCCGCTCTGGTGACGCAGCAACAGCAGCCGCCAGGCCAACCGCAGCCTCTCTCGGTACCATCGCCAATCACGCAGCATCAAGCTGCAGCAGCATTGCCGATAACTCAAGGGCCTCCTGCTGGCCAAAATCTTTTGTCGGCTGCATCAGCAGGATCCACTGCTCAACAGATTGCCGCTTATCGCCCATTAAACGTTAAGGACGCCCTGTCCTACCTTGACCAAGTCAAGGTGCAGTTCCAAAATCAACCCGATGTTTACAACAGATTTCTGGATATTATGAAAGATTTCAAGAGTCAAAGGTGAGTTGAAGATTTTTTGGTGGTTGTAATGGTTGGTTTTCCGGCTAACTAAGCAAATAGCATTGACACGCCTGGTGTGATTGACCGAGTGTCGACTTTGTTCAGTGGACATCCAAACTTGATTCAAGGATTCAATACGTTTTTACCACCGGGATACCGAATTGAGTGTTCTTCTGACCCTAGCGACCCAAATCCTATCAGGGTCACAACGCCCATGGGTACAACCACACGTCCAGATGGTCAACTCCCGGCGTATGACCAGAGTAGGTCCTGGCAGAGTGAATCATATCCGTATAGTGCAGATACCCATGCGGCTGGGAACAATTCGATGTCGCAATTGCAGGCTGTTGCCAACGGCTCCCGCCAGGCATCACAAACAGAGCAGAAGAGGCTCGGCGGCCCGGTTGAGTTCAATCATGCAATTAGCTATGTCAACAAGATCAAAGTATGTCCCGCAGTCATTGATTAAGAACAAATACTAATGCATTCTAGAATCGCTTTGCGTCGCAACCCGACATATACAAAAATTTCTTAGAGATCCTTCAGACCTACCAGCGCGAACAAAAACCAATTGCAGATGTTTATGCTCAAGTCACCATGTTATTCAGAGATGCGCCTGACCTACTGGACGACTTCAAGCAATTTTTGCCCGAGGCTGCGCATCAGCGATCCGTGTCGTCACCAGACAGTGGTGTCTACCAGCCAGTTACTCGTCTTCCACCGGTTGGTAACTTTGCACCACCTAGTGTCCCGAAGGAAAAGAAAAAGCGAAGCGCCCAATCAGCTATGGTTGACGCCAGCCAAGGTCCAATAAGTGCATCAGCGCAGAGTGTACCTAATGTCGATATTCCGGCGGCGGCGTCGAGTCTGCGGAGCACAGGTGGCAAGAAGGTAAAGCTTACCCCTAAGCCTGATGTGCACGCAATCAGCCCAACCCTTACCCCTATGATTCCGGAACCCTTACCTCCTCCCGATCGACAGTATCCTTCGGCCGAAGAGCTCGCGTTCTTTGATCGAGTCAAAAAGTTTATCGGGAATAAGCAGACTTATAACGAGTTCTTGAAGCTATTGAATTTGTTCTCACAGGATATCATTGATAGAAACTTGTTGATTGAGAAGGCGGAGGCGTACATTGGCGGAAACAAGGACCTGATCGAATGGTTCAAGCGATGTGTTAACTACGACAGTGGTACTCTTAGCATTGAAAATATTCCTTACAAGAAGCACCAGCTTGAACTGTCACTTTGCAAGTCATATGGTCCTAGTTACAGGTTACTTCCTAAATCTGAGACTCACCAGCCATGCTCGGGTCGCGACGAGATGTGTTGGGAAGTTTTGAATGACGAGTGGGTAAGCCATCCTACTTGGGCTTCCGAAGATTCGGGCTTTGTTGCACACAGAAAGAATCAGTTTGAAGAAGTCCTTCATCGGATAGAAGAGGAACGCCATGAATACGATCACAATGTCGAGGGAAACCTGCGAACGATCCAGATTCTTGAGCCAATAGCAAATAGAATTGCCAATATGGCTCCTGAGGAGAAAGCTGATTTCAGGCTGGCCCCTGGATTGGGCCACTCGTCTAAGTCCATCTATCAGCGAATTGTTAGGAAGGTGTACGATAGAGAACGTGGACAAGAAGTTATTGATGCTCTTCATGAGAACCCCGGAGTTGCTGTTCCGATAGTGTTGAAGCGTCTGAAACAGAAGGATGAGGAGTGGAAGAGAGCCCAACGTGAGTGGAATAAGGTCTGGCGGGAAACTGAGGCGAGAGTTTTCTACAAGTCCCTAGATCATCAGGGCTTGACATTTAAGCAGGCGGACAAGAAAACTCTGACAACGAAGTTCTTGGTGAACGAAATTGATATGATTAAGAAGGAGCAATTGAACAAGAGACTAAATCCATTGACTCCTGGGCCGAAGTATCAGATGCAGTGCAATTTTGAGAACTCTGACACCATTAACGATGTTATCCGACTGCTTAATTGCCATCTTGAACATTCCACTACATTTTCTAGCAATGATCGGGAAAAGATGGATGGTTTTGTTAAGGCGTTCATTCCGCTCTTCTTTGGTATTCCTCTACCTGAGTCCGTACAGCAGACTCCAGACGAAAGTCAAACAAATTCAGGGGATGAGGATACCGATGGTTCAAGCTTAGCAATTAAGCGTTCACGACCAGTTAAGGACGGCGACCTGTTACGTGATGTTCTTAAGAAAACGCGGCACGGACGGTCTAAACTCAGCAAAGACGAGGATAATAGCCGAGAAGCAACGCCAGAAGTTTCCACAGATGCTACTCCTTGTCCAGAGGGTCCTGATGAATTGCAAATTCCTGAAGCTGCTGAAAAGGCACAGATTTGGATACAGCATGTGACGAAAGAGCAACATCCGGATGGCTTGGACGGCCCTAATCCTGACAGCAAGCGAACAAAATTCAATCTTTTTGCAAATACGACTATATACTGCTTTTTCAGGCTATTCTATATTCTCTACAAGCGTTTGGAAGAAGTCAAGGATCTTGAGCCTGAAGTGTCTGCTGATATTTCATCGCGGAAGTCTGTAGAGTTTGCCAAGGAGCTCGGAATTGTTTCTAGCAAGATCCAGGATATGGGCCTAGCTTTCACAGGCGAGAGCTGTTACGGCCAGATTTTGGATATGTGTGAGAAGCTAATTGAAGGAGATCTTGAACATCAGTGGTTTGAGGAGTCTCTGCGACAGGCATATCGTAATCGGGCCTTCCGGATATACACGGTCGACAAGGTTGTGCAGGCCATTGCCAAGCATGTCCACAGTATCATTTCTGACGCCAAATGTTCCGAGATAATTATGTTGTATGATAGGGATCGTCATCTACCCAAGACCGCACCACGTGAGCAAATTGTTTACAGACTTCAGGTGCAAACGATCTTGGGTTCAGACGAAAATATCTTCCGATTAGAGCTAGTACGTCTACCTGTTGTAATCTAACTTGGCTTCTATTAATGCTAATTTGCGCAGAATGAGTCCGCTTCAGCACTGTCGATTCAGCTTATCGACCAAGATGATCTCACTCTCAATGATGCTGCATCGGCAGATGAGAAGTGGAAGTATTATTTGACTTCATTTGTTATGTCGGCGCCCACGGAAGGCGTCCCGGTCAGCAAAGTCCGCATGCCATTTTTGCGTCGACATATTCCGCAAGATGACGTTGAAAGCGATGACAACTCGGAATCTGGATGGAAGCCGAAGACGTATTCGAAGAGTGGTTTGCGTGTGCGCATATGTATGAACACCTATAAAATGTTTTTCGAAGAGAATTCTGAAGACGTGTTTGTGCGTTTGGGATTAAAGCCGTATAAAAAGCTGCCCTGGAAGATCGATAACATATAATGGATTTAATCAGTGAGTACGGAGTAAATTGTTTGAATAGTTATCCGATGTATTGTATTTTAGATGCCGTTTATGTTCAATATAATTTATGGTTGTGAACAGAGATATGACCGTTACAATTAATTTGTCGCGGATAACAATATAACATATTGTTGGCAGTTAGTAATATATTATGCGGTAGCCAAGGCTAAAATTCAGCTGCGGCGTGGTCAACCCACACGGTTAACTCAAAACCAATTAACTGAAAATTATTGAGCCCATGACAATTCAACGACTAGCTGTCTAGAACCCGTTTAACCCGTGACATCCGTATATTGCCAACATAGTAAGTGACACTTATGTTACAGTCTCTGGATTGCGAATTAAACCTGTTAGCAGTCTCTAGCGAGTCAGACATTCACTTCGAGCTTTTTTTTTGCTCACGAGTCTCAGGAAAGTCCGACCGCCTGTTCGTTGCCGCCATGGAAGATCAAGTCGAGCAGGCGGTGGAGATCGCTTTAAGTAGCAATTCGGATCCCATGATTAAGCAGCAGGTCAGGCAGTCTCAATTATGCATTTACGATGAGTGCCGAAGCTAAATTAGTTAGGCTATGTCCTTTTGCAATCAGATCAAGGAATCCGAGGATGGCTGGCAAATGTGCCTTTCGCTCTTCATGAATGATCGGAAAAGGTACTTGTCCAATCGAAAAAAATATAAATTCTTTATTGACGCTGTCGTATAGATCGTCCGCGGTTCGGTTTTTCGCTCTCCAGGTCGTTGACGATGCGTTAGTGAAACGGTAAGTTATTTGCGCGTGCATGCCTTTTGCCCCAGAGTAATACCGTGATATACTGACCGCCATACAGACTTAACGGAAGCGCAAAGCAACTGGACAACACATCAATGCTATTTATCAAAGATGCATTGCTATCTTACATACAGAGAGAGTATAGTCCCCAGAGTGCCACTGACGCGGACGCAGTCTGTAAGTGAACTCTTTAGAGCAGCAACATTCACAATCAGCTAATAGGATATAGTCATGCAAAACAAGCTAGCTCAGACAATTACATTGTTTTTCTTACTGTCATATCCAAACACGTGGCCTACCTTTTTCGATGATTTACTCACGTTATCATCTATGGGCGGTCCACAGCTGTCGAATGGGCGTGGCTTACAACTCTTCTTACGAATTCTAGTGGCACAGCATGAAGAAATCGCAGATACACTTATAATACGGTCAAGCGAAGTTGCTAGACGCAATACAATCATCAAGGATGCGATCCGGGTGCGCGATATGGCACGGCTAGCTTCGGCATGGATGGAGATCTTGGTGCAATGGACTTCTCGAGACGACGGCTATCTCATCGTGGAAAGTTGTTTGCGAGTAATAGGGTCGTGGGTTTGTACGTGGCATCTGGTATGAATATTAAAGATGAGCAGGCTAACAGTGCATAGCATGGATCGATATTTCGTTGATCGTCACGCCTCAATACATGTCCATTATTTTCGGGATTCTAGGTAATGAGGCACTTCGGGGAGCGGCTTGTGACACTCTTTCAGAGATTATCAGCAAGAAGATGAAGTCAAGCGATAAGTTTGACTTGATATCTCTGCTAAATTTGCCGCAGACAATAGGGCAGCTACTGATAGGGTCAGACGTTGAGTTCACTGAAAAAGTTGCTAGACTAGTAAATGTAGTCTGTCTCGATCTTGTTAGAATCTTAGATGAGGTATGCTCAGATCGAGATATACTCAAAACAGAACTTGTCTAACGTTATCAAGGATCAATTCGCATCACCGCTCAAGGAAAATACGGAAAACTTGTTACAACAACTGTTTCCATTTGGGATCGGCTTCCTTGCCAATGAATATGACGACACGTCATCAGAAATTTTCCCAGCGATTTCCGAATATCTATCATATCTACGAAAGGAGAAGAAACGAAATATACCTCTTAATCCGGCTCGACGCTCCACACTCACATCTATTTTGAATACAGTTATTATGAAGGTTAAATACGATGAATCGATGGATTGGAGTAATGGCACTGATGACTCAGAAATCGAGTTTCTCGAAGTTCGTGGTCGACTGCGATTGTTTCAGGATGCTGTTGCTGCTATTGACGAAAATCTCTTTATGGATAGTATCTCCAGTATCGTCATCAGCAGCCTGAATGGCGAGAAACGTGATTGGAGAGATATTGAGCTTGGATTGTTTGAGCTCGGTGCCTATAGTGATGGTTTACGCAATGCCGCTGCGTTGCCCACAAAAGGACAGGGGGGGTCTTCTAAAGCTATGGAAATCCTTAACGACATGCTTCTCAAGATGACCAACTCCAATGTACTGTCGATAGGGCATCCGTCCATCAACCTTCACTACATGGAACTTGTCGTGAAGAACTCAAAGTTTTTTGAGACACATCCACAAATAGTTCCGCAGATCCTTGAGATCTTTGTATCAAATATCGGCATACACAGTTCCTCTCTTCAAGTCCAAGTCCGTGCATGGTATTTGTTTTATAGATTTATCAAGCTGTGCAAGCATTTGATGGGTGACATTGCTGAAACAGCGCTGAACGCAATCGGTGATCTTTTGGTGATTGAGTCGGAAGTTTCTGCGAAGAATGACGGTGATTCAGATATGTCAGCTGATGGAACGGATTCGGGTACCTTTGATGGAAGACTATATCTGTTCGAAGCTTCTGGCATACTGATCTCCGTAGAGTCTGTCCCAGACGAGAAGCAACTCCATTTGCTGAAAAGTGTTCTCACGCCGATCTTCAGGGACATGGAGGCTAGTCTATCGAGGCCCGTGGAAGGTTCGCAGCTGGCTTTGCAGATTCATCATGATATCATGGCTATCGGCACGTTTGCTCGCGGAGTTAATGACGGCGGCAAAGCCATCACGGATCCAGTCCGTGAGCAGTTTTTACTTGCCAGTCGGGCCATACTAGTTTCGCTAGAAACTCTGTCTGGCTTTGAAATTATTCGTGAAGCGGTATGCACAGTATTTCTTTTATATAAATGAATAGGTATGCTGACGTTTCCGTAGAGTCGGTTTGCGTTCGCGAGAATGGTTCCTATTCTTGGTCACCAGATTTTACCAGAGATTGCAGTCCTTGTGTCGCGCTTGTTATCCGAAAGTAGCACTTCCGAGCTGATAGATTTTATGAGTTTCTTGGGGCAGCTTATCCATAATTTCAAAGGACAGTCTGGCATTTTAGACATGCTAGATCAGCTGCTGACACCTCTGCTCAGTCGAGTTTTCTATTCACTTAGCATTTCAGCAAACGGGTCTACAGACGAGGAAATCCAGCAGAGTGATATTAAGAAAGCGTACCTCAACTTCATGATGGGATTGTTGAATAATGGCATGGAAGCAGTCTTGACTAGCGACAGTAAGTTTTGGAAGCACTTATGCTTTGCGAAGTTGTCACGCTAATATTTGATTTAGGGAACCGCCAGATATTTGAGTCGATTGTTCGAAGTGTCGCGCACTATACCTCCACAAGTCCTGACGCGTCGATCAAAAAGATGGGATCGTCGATCTACACGCGTCTACAAGTGATTATGAAGGCAACGTAAAATTTCTTGTGTGGAAAGCGTATGTTAAATGGCATTTGTAGTGGACAGACTGTGTTCTATTCTATTTTATTATCATTGGCATCGAATTCGTGTTTGTGAACTTCTATATAGCACGCATCGGACGAAGGTAAAGGAATGCGAAACTTGCGTGTGAATATACTGGGGTTTATTTGTACATATCGTTTTGAGTACGTCGATGTTTATGGCTGCAATTTGCGAACGACCGGATTTGCATATGCGCAGGCTGTCTGCAAATCGGACTGTGTATATTTTTGTATATTAGACAGAAAATCTTTTGCGTATTTTCTTACGGAGGCTTAATCATTAATCTTTAATGAAATTGCTTGCAAGAATCTGTTAATTGCCTACCGACTCCGGAGCTAAAAACTCAAATTTCGATTCGGTTGAGGTTTATGCAAGCGCAGAACTGTATGGTAGAATGACTGAATGAGCATTTGGCTAGCCCCGGCAACGTTATAGTGTTTATGTCGATAGTAGACTCGTTGAAAACCGACGAAATAGCGGCGATTTCACCTGCGCCTCTGGCGAGGCGGTTTATGATCGGCACGCGACGGCTGGTGGCGGGCAGACGAAGTTTTCCACAGCAAATTATTCAGTTACGGCCGTAAGCATCGTGATATTTGCACTTGCTACATTTTGTTGCCCCACAACCCTGCTAACGCGTTCTCAAGAGTTGAAAGGGAGACAACAACAAAATACTTATTTTCTATTCACACAGCTCTTTTGGAGATCTCGGCCTGATTTGGGACACATCGACCGTGCAGTGTTATTGTGTAGGAATTTGCTGTTAATATAAACCTGCCATATAAGAGAGTTACTCACGCGTTTGTTGTACGATTTCGCTTGTTTTTCCACTCCAAATGACGAATGTACTCTCTGACGAAGACGTTCCCTTGTCGCAAAGAAAGGCAACTAGTACGTTCTTTTAATTTGAACTCGCTATTAAAATTGTTTCTTTCATTTAATGAGAATGAGCATTGTGGCAGCGCTTATTGGCGAGAGTCCCTGATGCTAACATATAGTCTTACGCAGTCGCTGGCAAGATCTCGGAAACTACCAAGAAACGCAAGAGCGTCACCGTGAAGAATGAGCCATCTATTTCGGACTCCGATGATCAGATTCCCTTGGTATGTCCTCTTTAGGTTGGCAGTGCTGGTTTGGATTCGAGTTGGCCAATTAACAAAGTGACTACAGAAGAAGAAACGAGCCACTAAGTCGGCGTTGGTAGCAACCAAGGCTCAGCCTAGCGGCAAGAAGATCACAACGGAAGAGAAGCTTTCTAAGTCTTCCGCTTCGGCGAAGACATCTTCAGCTAAAGCAAACGGAAAGTCCAAGAAAGTGAACAATGTCGCCAAGCAGACAACTGAACCAGATAGTGACATTGATGAGAAGCCGCTTGCCAAGCGAAAGTTGAAGAAAACAGATAGCAAAACTGACGGTGATGACACATCGACGCAGGAGAAAGAGGAAGAAGAGTTGTACAAATGGTGGGAGGGAGAATCGAATGACGGCAGTGTAAAATGGAACTCGCTTGTTCACAATGGGGTCTTGTTCCCACCTCCATATGAGCCATTACCGGCGTCTGTCAAGTTGAAGTATAAAGGGGTCCCTGTTGTCTTGCCACTGGAAGCAGAGGAAGTTGCTGGTTTTTTTGGAGCAATGTTAGAGACAGACCATGCGAAGAATAAAGTGTTCCAATCGAATTTCTTTGACGACTTCAAAGAGGTTTTGAAAAATTGCGGGGGATCTGTAAGTACTTGAGGTCCGAGTAAATGAACTTGCAATGCTCTAACTCACCATTAGCATTTGAAAATTGAGAAGTTTGAACATTGCGACTTTACTGACATTTTCACCTATTATGAAGAGAAACGGGTTCAGAAAAAGGCTATGAGTGCTGCCGAAAAGAAGAGGGTCAAGGACGAGAAAGACAAGCTTGAAGAAAACTACAAGATCTGCTATCTTGACGGACGCAAAGAACTGGTCGGTAATTTCCGCATTGAGCCGCCGGGATTATTCAGAGGTCGAGGATCACACCCAAAGACCGGCAAGTTAAAGGAGAGAGTGATGCCTGAACAAGTAACCATCAATATTGGATCTAGCGCGCCAACACCGCAACCTCCAGACGGCCACGACTGGGCAGAAGTCAAGCACGACAACACTGTCTCGTGGCTTGCAACATGGAAAGAAAATATTAATGGTGCACAGAAATATGTTTTCTTGGCCGCGAATAGCTCGTTGAAAGGCATGAGCGACTACAAGAAGTTCGAAAAGGCGCGAGAATTGAAGAACCATATCACTCGTATCCGCAAGGACTACACTAAGGAGCTCAAGGACGAACTTATGGCCAATAGACAGCGTGCGACGGCTATGTATCTTATCGATGTTCTTGCCCTTCGAGCTGGTGGTGAGAAAGGCGAAGATGAGGCTGATACTGTCGGCTGCTGTTCGTTGCGATATGAGCATGTTTCATTCAAGCCTCCCAATACAGTTGTCTTCGACTTCTTAGGTAAAGATTCAATTCGATTTTACCAGGAAGTGAAGATCGACCCACAGGTATACAAGAACCTCAAACTCTTCAAGAAGTCTCCAAAGAAAATTGGTGATCAGTTGTTCGATAGGTTAGACCCACCTACACTAAACAGGCATTTGCAGAACTACATGCCAGGGTTGACGGCAAAGGTTTTTCGAACCTACAATGCGTCCAAAACGATGCAAGACCAGCTGGCCAAGATTGAGAACAAGGGTACAGTGAATGAAAAATATGTGGCATACAATGCAGCTAATCGAACTGTCGCGATTCTGTGTAATCATCAACGTACGGTGTCGAAGGTACATGAGCAGTCAGTTGGGAAGATTGAGGATAAGATTTTAGAGATCAAATTGCAGCGGTATCGATTGAAGATGATGGTAGCTCAATTGGACCCAAAGATGAAAAAATCCGATCCGGAGTATTTCCAGCCTGATCCTGAATTGGACGATACCACCATGGACCGACTGATTGACCAAATCATCCAGCGCGAGAAAGATAAAGTTGCGAAGAAGTTTCAGAAGGAGAACGAGAAGCGAGCGGCGGAAAATGAAGAAACTCTTTCCGAGTCCGAGCTGAAGACCCGGATGAAGGTTGTTGAAGAGCTAGCGGCAGAGTACAATAAAGAACGCAAGGCCGGCAAGGTGGACATTAAGAACGGAATGACGGTTGAGAAGTTGCAGGCCCAGATTGAGAAGCTGAATGAGCGGATTGTTAACACGACTTTGCAATTGAAGGATAAGGAAGACAACTCAACTGTTGCTCTTACTACCTCCAAACTGGTAAGCTTTCTGGTGACGCCAAGTAGATTCAGTACTGACTGTGACTTTAGAACTATATTGATCCGAGATTGACCGTCATGTTCTCCAAGAGATATAACGTCCCGATTGAGAAACTGTTCTCCAAAACTTTACGCGAAAAATTCAAGTGGGCTATCGAATCTGCGGACGAGAATTGGACGTTTTAGAAAGACAATAGAGAAGAAAAAAAGTATATATTTTGGTGCATGATTGTCCTATGGATGTGATATGCGTGGATGTATATCCGATTAAATGAGTCAGTAGGCATAGTATTGTATTTTTTTTGTATTTTTATTACTAGAGATGCCGACGCCAAGATCGCTTTTGCAGCCAATGCTACTATATTTCATAACATTATGGGAGTACATAGTGTCACGATGAGTATAAGAGAATTTCGTTTGAACTAGTTAGACGTATATACAAAACGCGCGAACCCAGAAACTTTTAAGTCCACAGATAATAATGATACATAACCACAAAAACAACTGTTAATAAACAAATCATAAATTTATCAGACTTTCTGCAGTATCGTAGAATTCCGCTGCAACATTTTCGTTGCCCATCTAATCAACTAGTTAGTCACCACTCAACGACATCACTAAGTAAAAGGAATGTTGGTCACTTACTCTTAGGGCATATTGAACAGGCTTCTGATTCTCCCATGCCGAAATACGTACAAATTTCTCACTCACAAGCGAACTCTTCATGCCCTTCCTGACCTCAATTCCTTTAACTAAAGGTAAATTAAGAATAACTTTCAATACACCGTCCGCACGCATGACAATTCTAGCTTTGGACTTTCGTTCGCGAACAGTTGGGGTTGACTCTTTACTCGCGTCCGCGGAGCTCGGTTCTGGTGTATGAACTGCACTCACCGTGTCGTCCTTGAGAACGTTGAGGTGTAGGACACCGATCCCGCGCTCTTTCCACCCTTTGTCGGCTTCGGTCGGGTCGAGGGAATATAACTTTGCTCTGCAATTGAATACTGAAGTTTCCATTTCTTCGCCAGTCTCGACTATATCAATTAATTAATCTGTGTACAACGAGTGCGTACTAAAAAAGTCAAATCCGTAATACCTTTCTTCTTTTCAAGAAGATTAAGCTGGACATATGGCTGGTCAAAGTTGTCTGCAGAGTCGTTGTTATCCTCATCCTCAACTTCCCCATTCTCTTCATTGTCATTGTCTTTAGAGTTGTCTTTAGAGATGGCGTTTAAAAACGGGTTGTTTGATGAGAATGCGGAGAATGGCATCGGACGGTCAGAACCGCCACTAGCAAAAGCTGAACCACTACCAAATATACTCTTCCCGGTGAATGCAAACGGACTTGAGGCTGATGAGGAAGTGCCAAAAAGGCTTGCACTTGACACGCTAGATCCAAATAAGCTTGGAACTGCTGGTTTATTTTCGTCGGTCGTGCCATTTTGAGAAGTCTTTGCCTGCTCATTCTCTGTACCTTCTGGACTTGCTTTCTGTGGCTCTTTTGATACTGGCGCAGCAGACGTGCCTTTGACCTCTATCTTCTCGCCAGTTGATCCGGCATGTGACGGGCCTGCGGGCTCCGTCTTTCCTGCATCACCACCTTCTATAACTGCGGCCCCAGCCGTGGCTTTGACATCCGCCTCCTCGGTTGATCCAGCATGTGGCACCGCTGCGGGCGGCTCTGTCCTTCCTGCTTCACCGCCTTCTGTAGCTTCCTCACGCTCAGCAATTACTTTACTGTCAGTTGCAGAATTTTCTGTGACTTCTTGAATGTATGATGATTCCTTCTCTTTAGAATCGGAACCATCGTTGAGTGCTGATTCACCGGCTCGTGGTCGTTTTAGAATATTGTCGGCGGAAATTTCTGCATCGTCCTCATCATCTGTAGCCGGCGACGATTCTTCGAGTGACCGTTTTCGTGATTGCGTCTCCTCTGCGTTAGACTTCGCTGTTTGGCGATTAGCCGCCCGTTAGCCGCTACTAAACACAAAGCCAAAGAAACGCTCGTACCAGACTTATTCCCAGAAGGGTTATTTTCTTTAATCAATTTAATCTTTTCAACAATAGCAGGTTCGGTGTGCGCGGAATCATTCGTGGTAGTGTTAGTAACTGAAGGCGGATCTGACGAAATGGCGCTAACTGGCGTTCCTTCTTTCGAATCGGCCATGTCTTGATGAGCAAACCAAAAGGACAATTCTTAAAACGAGCCCGTATAGTAGATCGTCTAGCGTCCCCAATACTGCAGTGCGGGGTGGCTAAATCTGAGACTATTTATGCTGGTCGTAGACAGGTATTGGGGGAATTCATTATCAACAAAGGACCTTCGATACTCCGCGAGCGCGTCACTATTCACACGGAAAATCTACCCTATTCTCAGCCCTTACCCAACCCACATTCGACGATGTTAAGTATATCTTTTTGAGCTTCATGAAATGAAAAAAGTACAAGTTAATTAAACAGAGCAAAGAATATCGACAAATACATTTTTCAACTTCTCGCTTTATAGACTGAGTAAAGTGCGAGGTATTGCATTTTGAGCTGGTGGTTTGATTTTTCTGGGATATTATATAAAATATTGTGATGCGCCATGAATCGATCAGGTAAGAGATTCTTGTGCGACAGGATGCGCGTGTGCTTGTACGACACTGCTCTTCCTCGGTCCCTGAGATTGTTGATGTGAAAAAGAACTGACGAATCGTGTTTGTGGGAAACAGGACAGCCTTCGCAGAGCCGATCTCACGGATTTTCGAACGTGATCTCGTCGATGAACAACAGGAGCCCGATGCCAACGGCAACAGGGCCAGCGGCAGCTAACGGACGTGGAAAGAGTATGTGATGATTGCTCGTAATGGAGTGCGTTTATTCAAATAGCTGACAACGAGCAGCACCGGTGCCGATATGGGGATTCAACAGTTCGATGCAGCAGCAACAACAACAGCAACAGCAGCAGAGCAGCAGCGGCATGACCGCGAGATCGAATGCGTCGCTGAGCAGCTATCTGCCGCCCAATTCGACAAACTCACCCCAGTTCGCCGCAGGTCTCGACATGTCGGAGTTTCCTACCCTCGGTCAGGCGACTAAGTCTTACTCGGCTGCGATGGGCGGCGGCCAGCAGCAGCAGTTTCCAGGGAACCCGCAGGCTGGATACAGTCGGGCAAGCACGCAGTCGCCGCTGTCGATGGCTCCGAGGACAGTGCCTCCGGGACTGGGACAACAGCAGCAGTTGTTCTTGCAACAACAACAACAACAACAACAACATCAACAACAGCAACAACAACATCAACAACAGCAGGCGATGGGACTGCTACCGCAGCATCACAACGATCACGACGACAAGAACTGGCCTGATGATTTTATTGCGTCTCGTGATCAGCATCAGACCGACGACAACCACTCTGTCGATGAAAAGCACCGTCGGCTGGAGTATAATAACATGCGACAAGGACAGGGAGATATCTGGCAGTTCAACAATACTACCCCACACACTTACAACGGGGAAAATGGTGCAAATGTTAAAGAGACAGAGGAGAAGACTGCGAAAGGAGGGGAGGACTTGCAGGGTCTGAATGGTCTGCTAAACTTTATGAAGGTGGACAACAATATCGACATGAACGATCTGGCCTCTCTAGGGCTGAATCTGAACCAGCCTGAGTAAGTATCCAATATCGTTTGTATGAGACAGGGACATGCTAAATAAAGGACAGTAACGAGCCTCTGAGCTTGACGTTCGCGTCTCCATGGGCCGAGACATCGACAACAACAGTCGAGCCAGATTTTCATCTGCCGTCCTGCTACCACGTTCAGTCAGCACCTCCACAGCAGACCAAAGTCGCGAACTTCTCGGATGAGACCTTATTTTACATCTTCTACTCAATGCCCCGAGATTTCATGCAAGAAGCCGCTGCCGCCGAGCTCACATCCCGGAATTGGCGATACCACAAAGAACTCAAGGTCTGGCTGACGAAGGAGCCGGGCAGCGAACCACTGCAACCGAGTCCACATTATGAGCGGGGAATATATACGTTCTTTGATCCAGCGACATGGGAGCGTGTAAAGAAGGAGTACGTGTTGTATTACCAAGCCATTGCGTAAATTACTGAGTTTAGGAGATTTCAATTTTGTACTATAGTTTTGATACCTTAGTGGTGTTTGTAAATGGGGCATATGTTGTGTACGAATGAATGAAACGACATAGGTCCAGCTAATTTGACCAATAAGAAATTAAATGATAGGTTACGGTCATGATCGATATGGATGATGCAGACTGTCCCAATACATATACGCTTAGTTAAACCCGCCGACATGCCAGATAATTCCCATACCAATGCCCATTTGAAGTTGAAGCTAAAGTACTATCTTACACAGAAACGTTTAATGTCACTAATTTTACAAGACCAGTTCCCATCCCAGTCTATGTATGTCTATTCAATCAGGCTATTTGATTATCCTGGATGCTGATTATAATGCGATGCGGTGCTAGTGAATGCTGTATGATGTAATCTCCGTTCACTAAATCGTTCTCGTCGGCGCGCTTCGCGGCCTCGTCTTCATCTTTTGCAATGCCAGCTGCAATGTGCCGATTAATGACGCGGCGGCGTGCAATTTCTCGTTCTACTCTCACGAACCATCTGAAATGGTGTCAGTAAAATTCAAAATCACGATTGAATCAGCGCCTAGAAAATAACACGTACAGCTCGTCCATTCGTCCTGCTATTAGATTCCATGGCTCGTCTTGTAGATGTAGGTAATTGCCCTCGATAATCAGAATTCTGTCCGTTGGCAAAATTTCAATATCGTCCGCAACTGGGTCCTTCACAGCATGATCGAATGATGGCGCGAATATGCTCTTTGACTCACTATCGAGCGGAATTCGCAGACTCTCGACCAACCTCAACAGGCCGTTCGGATCAAACGTGAACGGCGCACCTCGCCTCGCAATCGCCTCTTCGGCATTGGGCATTGCAGCTAGAGTCTTTCTAGTGAGATGAAACCCGTCCATTGGCACGAATGCAGCTATCCGTGTGCCGGATTTGTTATTCCACATCTTATTGACTCGCTGATACACCGCCTAATTCCAGTTAGCCACATATCCGATTCCACAAACAAACATCAGCCGAGAAGAACTAACATTCCCTAACGTCGTTTTACCGCTTCCTGGAATTCCGCTGACCTGTACCCGCCACAACGCGACCAATTAGCACTTGACATGTGCTGTTCAACAATGGACATACCGCTATTAATACTCGCTGATCAGCTGCCGCACTGACGACCAACGTTAGCATGGTAGTTCCAGAACTCCGCTATGATTTAAACTCACTTTTCCAGTAATTCTATGCAATGACTTGCCAGGTCATTGAACGTGGCATCCATATTCGCCCACCCCTGCGTTCGTGTATGTTGCCGCAATGAATAAGCCACCTTGTATTATTGTCCTCGTGCCACTGCAACTGCCGCGGTCGACCAGTCCTGTACCGACAGAATATCAAGCAATTAGACTATGCTCTCGCTGCTACGGTGCTGGAGGTGATCGCTGCCTGGTATTGACTAACTTGGCCACTGAAAGGAGATCGAGATCGATATTACCTGGACTTTCAGTCAGAAGAACCATGACCCGAAGGGTTTAGCTTCGGCACGGTCCACATCTGCCCGAAAGCCGACGTCACGGGAGATTGTCCCCCGAGCCTTTTTTTTAAGTCTATCATCTAGACGAGCTATATAAATGGGATTTAATTTAATAGGACTAAATTCCGAATGGCATTCTGGATTTCTGCATTAAATACTAATTACGGAGTATGCTAATACAGAATACTCGTAACAGATTTGGGCAACCAACCCCGCAACGCCGCACTATATGATCATCTGCAAGAACTTGCTAGTTACTAAAACGCATCTATATGTCTAGTCCCTGTTATTGATGCCGCGAAATCATTAAGAAATCTAGATTGCAAATATTTTCGACATTCCAATCACGAGCTCATTTTGCTGGCTAGGCTGCACTTTGTTCCTGCGAACCAGGAGATGATTGATTGCCTCTCAAGTAGAACTCAATTCCCGACATGATAATGAATCAAATAAGAGTCAGTTTGTCAGGCTTTGTTTTCACATCTTGCGTCGGCTGCTGCTGAGTTGAGTCCCCTGAAAAAACTGTAGGAAGCCGGTCTCGTGCCAAAATTCCTTCAAGTACTTTCTCCATACTTCCCCTACATTTAACCCTTATCCATCTCACGTGACAAAGTCATGTGACTAGCTCAAGCTTTTTGCCGAATAGCTGTTCGAAGCCTAGGGCAGTCCGCATTCGGACGACATAGTCAAATTGGTAGGTACAATAACAGAAGACCTACTGCACCCGCTTAGAGAAATTTGCTGGCCTGTTGGAGTAATTAGAGAGATACAATGGATGAGAATTACGATGTGATTGTACTTGGTAAGTGTGCCGGGACAATGCTGGATTCTCGGATCGATTTTACACAGTAGTAGTAATCGCTAACGCGCTGATACAGGTACCGGTATGTCCTACAGACAATTGTCTAATGTGACTTATGGTACATAAATGGAATGCTAATATCTCGATGGTCAGGCCTGACGGAATGTATCTTGTCCGGTGTTTTCAGTGTTGAGGGGAAGAAGGTGCTCCACATTGATCGCCAGGACCACTACGGAGGGTGCGTCAATGATTGTGTTTGCCGAAGTTACAAGCCAATTATACTAAAACTAGCTGATTAGTGAGAGTGCCAGTTTGTCGCTCAGCCAGGTACGTTGACCGATGCGTCCCCCCGAACTGCTGTTACCGGTGATATTAATTTAATGTAGATCTACCAGAAGTTCCGTCAAGGAGAGACCCCACGACAGAGCTTGGGCCGTGACCGCGATTGGAACGTTGACCTTATTCCAAAGTTTTTGATGGCGAATGGTGAATTGACCAACATTCTTCTCGTAAGTGCTTTCTCATGCCTCCATAGAATAAATTATAATAATTTTCGGTTGTCAGCACACCAATGTCACTCGATATCTTGAATTCAAACAGATTGCTGGCAGCTACGTCTTCCGGGACGGCCGCATTGCAAAAGTCCCTGCCAATGAAGTCGAGGCTATCCGTTCACCGCTGATGGGTCTCTTCGAAAAGCGTCGAATGAAGCGTTTCTTTGAGTTCATCGGCAACTACAAAGAAGGCGACCCATCCACGTATCAGGGCCTGAACCTCGACCGCAACACTATGGCTGAGGTCTACGCGAAATTTGGGCTCGAACCCGGCACGCGCGATTTCATCGGCCACGCCATGGCATTGTATCTGGATGATTCGTACACCAGCAAGCCCGCACGCGAGGCCATCGACCGGATTCTGTTGTATCTAGGCTCCATGGCCCGATTCGGAAAGTCTCCATATTTGTACCCGCTCTATGGTCTCGGAGAACTTCCTCAAGGCTTTGCTCGGTGAGTATTTTTGATATCTCTTGTGCTTCGAACCCATCAGCTAAAGCGCTCTGTACAGGCTCTCGGCTATCTACGGCGGAACGTACATGCTTGACAAGCCCATCGACGAAATCGTGTACGAAGAAGGTGTTGCCGTCGGCGTGCGCTCCGGCGACGAAATCGCCCGCGCGAAGATCATCATCGGCGATCCGACCTACTTCCCAGGCAAGGTGCGCAAGACCGGGAGCGTCATCCGCGCGATCTGCATCCTTATGCACCCGATCCCGAACACCGACAACTCCGACTCCGTACAAATCATTATCCCGCAAAACCAAGTCGGCCGCAAACACGACATTTACGTTGCCATGGTTTCTTCGGCGCACAACGTCTCGCTCAAGGGACACTATCTAGCCATGGTTTCCACCATCGTAGAGACCGCAAATCCAATTAACGAGATCACGCCCGGATTGCATTTACTCGGCCCCATACTCGAGAAATTCATCGGAGTCACGGACTTGTATGAGCCTATCGAAGACGGAACCAAAGACCACGTGTACATTTCAAAAAGCTACGATGCAACGAGCCATTTCGAGACCACGACTGACGATGTCAGGGATATTTACGAGCGCATCGAGGGAAAACCACTAGTCCTTCAAAAGAGACCCGAAAATGACGATGAGAACTTTACTGCATATGAGTAAGTAACTTCGCATCTGGATCGTGCTTGAACTTGGGGGGCTATTTGAGAATTAAAGTATGAGGATAATAAAATTTATACATTTACGGAGACTTTTTTTTTGTTACTTTGCGTTTGTGATACAGTGCTCGTTTACTATAAAATTGTGTTGTCCCTAGGACTTTATAATATAAATACAAAAGTCCGTAAATTATTTATTGTACCATCAAACTGTCCAGAATATCAATAAAACACGTTGTTATGCCTTACGTTATGCAGCATCTTACGACGTCAATGTCCATGAATATTAAATTAATAATTTTATTTATCAATCCCAATTTTGAACACACATAACAGACAAAGCAAGTGCTCGTAATTTTGTGAACATGGAATAAACAATTAATGGCATAGAAATATCAACTATAAAGAGAGCGATAAAAAATTATAAACAAAGAAGAACATTATGTAATACCATTTCCTTATACCATACCCAACGTTTACAAGATCAAAAACACAAAGCTTCTATCTCGCGCCTTCGCCTCTAATCAACCTCCTCCATAGCGGACTCAGCGACAGGCTCCTCTGCCGCAGCCTCTTCAGCAGCTGGGGCCTCAGCCTCAGTTTCGTCGATGTTCAGGCCGAGGGAGATGAGTCTGTTGATGCGGCTGGCGAAGGAGTTGGGCTCCTCAAGGGAGAAGCCAGAAGTGAGGAGAGCAGTCTCGTACAAGAGAACGGTCAAATCACGGACGGTACGGTCATTGACTCCATCGGCTTCGACCTTCTTCTTGAGTTCGGCAATGATAGGAGATTTGGGAGAAATCTCAAATGTCTTCTTGGAGGACATGTACGACGACATGCTTGTATCACGAAGAGCCTGGGCCTTCATGATACGCTCCATATTAGCGGACCAACCGAACTGGCCAGTACGGATAGCAGCGGGAGCATCAACGAGCTTGTGGGAAACGACGACTTTCTCGACCTTGTCACCCAGGATCTCCTTGAGGCTAGTAGCGAGGGACTCGTACTCCTTCTCCACTTTCTCACGTTGGGCCTTCTCCTCTTCGGTCTCCTCTAGCTCATAGTCCTTGGTGATATCTACGAGTGTCTTTCCTTCGAACTCCTTGAGCTGGGTCATCGCGTACTCGTCAATAGGATCAACCATGAAGAGAACCTCAAAGTCCTTGGCCTTGAGGGCGTCCAAGAAAGGAGACTTCTCAACAGCCTTCAAGCTCTCACCAGTAATGTAGTAGATGTTCTTCTGGTGCTCGGGCATTCGGGTCACGTAGTCAGTAAGCGAAGTCTGCTCATCAGCAGACTTAGTCGAGTTGAAGCGGAGAAGCTTGGCGAGCGTGCCACGGTTCTGAGAGTCCTCATGGATACCCAGTTTGATATTCTTGGAGAAGGCGGTGTAAAACTTGTCGAACTGTTCCCGGTCCTCGGCGATCTCATTGAACATCTCGAGAGTCTTCTTGACAATGTTCTTGCGGATAACCTTCAAAATCTTGTTCTGCTGGAGCATCTCACGCGACAAGTTGAGAGGCAAGTCCTCCGAGTCGACGACACCTTTGACGAATCCGAGCCACTCGGGAATCAACTCCTCGCAGTCGTCAGTAATGAAGACACGGCGGACATAGAGCTTGATGTTATTTTTCTTCTTCTTGGACTCGAACAAGTCGAATGGCGCACGGCGGGGAACGAACAAGATAGCGCGGAACTCGAGCTGACCCTCGACAGAGAAGTGCTTGACAGCAAGGTGGTCTTCCCAGTCATTGGAGATAGACTTGTAGAAAGCAGCATACTCTTCCTCGGTAATGTCAGAAGGATTGCGGGTCCAGAGAGGCTTGGTCTTGTTAAGCTCCTCGTTCTCTGTAACGGTCTCCTTGACCTTCTTGGTTTTCTTTTCCTTCTTCTCTTCCTCCTCGTCCTCATTAACCTCCTCGATCTTGGGCTTCTTGTCCTCGTCATCAACATTCTCCTCATCCTCTTCCTCGGGGGCGTCCTTCTCGACCTCCTTGGTGACAACAAGCTGGATGGGGTATGCAACGAATTCAGAGTGTCGCTTGACAATGTCCTTGATCCGCTTCTCCTCAAGGTACTCCTTCTGGTCCTCCTTTAAGAACAGTCGAATGACAGTGCCTCGCGAGATAGGAGGGTTGATGGTGTCAAGAGTGATGGTGAAGCGGCCGCCAGCGGACGACTCCCAGATGTACTGCTCGTCGTCGTTATGCTTGGAAATGACCTGGACTTGGTCGGCGACCAAGAAGAGCGAGTAGAATCCAACACCGAACTGACCAATCATAGAGACATCAGCACCAGCAGAGAGGGCCTCCATAAAGGCCTTGGTGCCAGACTTAGCGATGGTACCAAGATTGTTGACCAGATCAGCCTTGGTCATACCGATACCAGTATCCCGGATCTCAATAACACCCTCCTCCTTCTTGGGAGTGATTCGGATGTAGAGATCAGGCTCAGACTCGAGCTTGGAAGGATCTGAGAGCGCCTCATATCGGATCTTGTCGAGGGCATCAGAGCAATTGGAGATCAATTCTCGCAAGAAGATTTCCTATGATGGTAATTAGCTTGGATCTCTTAGTACTATAGCAATATCTGGGAGTGCATACCTTATTCGAGTAGACAGTGTTGATGATCAAGCTCATCAACTGCGAGATCTCCGCCTGAAATTCTGCATTGATAGTTAGGAAATGCACACAGATTGATCCCACTAATTCGTATTGAAAACAAATAAAAATTTTTGTGCTTACCAAATGATTCTGACTCAGCCATTGTAAATGAAGTGATTAGCGACTATAATGCAAAAGAGCAATTGGTGAGTCGGAAGTGCACAACTGGAAATGTTACAAGTGGTGAAAATATGAAGGAAAAAAAAAAAGTAGGAGGGGGCTCCGCAGTCGACGTGAGGTGCCGCTCAAAATTATAGGCCGCGACTATTTTTTTCTGTCGGCTTCCATCGTGCGGCTCATTTGGCACTCCATCACTTTTCTTTGCTGACCCAGAATCTCTTGGAAACATCTGCTTTTGCGGCTCAGTGCCTTGAACTTGTAGTTTAAAAACCATAACTGCAATGTATGAATTTATATATGCCATAAAGTAAAGCTTTGCTAAACAATTGATCCCCTTCCACAACGTTCTTCCCCCCCCTCCCTCACTGCTCCAACCTCGCTTGGGCCGTAAAGTTGACAAGGATTAATTCATTTTATTAGCAAATCGCGTGCACTCTCGGCTCACCGAAGCCTAGCCTAAGCAGCAGGTGGTGGGAATGGGTAAAGTGAACGCAATTTGACGGGTAATATAGACTCGCCAACCAAAGTGAGGTGGATATATATACTATATGCAATCAACTATATGAAGACCGACAAACAATCATCATGTATATAAGTTTTATTTCATATTGGAACTTTGGCAAGTCTACAATAAGCTCTAATTATGAAGTACGTATGGTGTACTAAGTAAGATGTGTTGATCTCTGAACCTCAGGCATGGCCCTGTAAAATGTAAGTAATAATGTATAACTTCCTATAAAGCAAAACACTACTGTTCGTACTGTGCCTCAGCCCTTAGATCGGCCACTTTTATCGGACTGCTTGGGGCACCCCCTTAAATGAGCCGCACAGATTGATTGAAGTCTCCCAACTTAAGCTATGTTCAGGACGAATCATGAAGACCAATATCGGTGATTGGTGAAATCAATCATACTTCAGGATCCATTGAAATATGTTCGTGTTCTGAAATTGTCACGTATAAGTAGATATTTGCTGATGGAATCTATGCAGGTATCTAAGCGTGACTGAGAATGATGTGGGGGAGCATGTCGAGTATATACTGGCTGCCGAATTCGACGTCGATAAGGGACCCACAGTGAAGTACCAGTATCCAAGGCGAATAGAAGGCGATGAAGAGTATATATATAGAAGTATTATTATAGAGAATGAATTTATATACTAATTGATGTACAGATTGCTCGCAGAACTCATGCTGCCTGATCAGGCTCATACCCGCGAGGAGGATTGGACTGTGTTCTTTTTACATAAGCGACCGAAATCGAGTAATGTGCGCGGACGTAGTTCTAGCAGAGAACACAATTCTATGCTCTATGCGCTGAATCTGGCCAATACAAAGGTCACTAGCGACGCTAAAAGGTGATTACTTTCTCAAGTTAGCAGCATTATGCTAACTTGTGCAACAGGGGAGCAATAGTCAGGGCAATGGCCATATGTACCAGGCATTCATTCATACAGATTTATAAGGTTGGTTGTATGTTAGATTGCGTCCACTCGCTAACAGATCTAGCCGATATTGCTGCTGGCTATGACAGAGTACTTCGACAACCTCAATATCGATGTCTTGAAAAACCTCTATCACTCACTAAACGCAATGGATATCAGCTCCATGCCGTCTTTTGAGCCGTATGAAAAACAAATTTTGTCCTCAAATTCTATGCGGAATTTATTCGTTGAGCGATTCCATGTGGAACGATTGCAGCCATTGATAGAGAGAACCAAAGCTGTTCATCCACACAACAGTATCTTATCCCATGACAGCGTTAAAGCGAGCCTTAATAAATATGACACACATTTTTATGAATCAAAAATCAAATTCAATAACTTGGATATTCCGATGCGAATACCGGTCGACTCTTTCCCTGATTGTGTCGGAGATGTAAGTTGACTTGCCAATGTCTATGTCAGCTGTCGCGCTAATGAAATTAGCCATCATCTATTTTGCTACTTACTACAATACTGAATGCCCCTCCGAAGTCATTCTCGGTCCTTCATCCTCATTTAACGACGTCTGGATCAAAAACTCATCCGCTAATAGTACTTATTAACGCCGTGTTAACGGAAAAGCGCATTGTTTTTATGGGACCCGGTCGAGCAGCGAAAGATGTTGTCGACGCAGTACTCTCCGCGTGCTCTCTTATTAGTAGCGGAATTCTAAGAGGTTTCTCCCACAGAGCCTATCCATATACAGATCTCAGTAAAATTGATCAACTAATCCATGTGTGAGTATTACTGTCTTCATAAGCCATCTTCACATCTATTGATGCTTGTTGCAGTCCTGGATATATTGCTGGCGTGACAAATCCGGCGTTTGAGAATCATCCGGCATGGTGGGATATTCTGTGCAACATCGAAACTGGCGAAGTCCGCATATCGAAATCTATTAAGCAGCCAGAACGATTGTTGTCGCAAGGTGTCGCATTACCGGTCTCTAGAACTGCGGTGGCAGGACTAGGCAATTCACCTGATGCATCATTTGTCGAGGATATCAAGCCAATGATTTTGAACCGGTACGGTGAAGATGCAATTCGAGGGAGATTCCGTAAATTTATTAGCCAGTTTATACAACTTTGTGCAGCATATGACGAGGCTCATGGTGTGAATTCGGCGTTGATTGGGAGCCGTGGGCTATGGCCAGTAAGGGAGCACGGCTACGTGGTTAGTGGGCATGGATATGTGTGGGCAGATCAGCAACAGAAGGGGCGAGATTTGAACCACTATATGCACGTCATTGAGGGATGGAAAGAAACTACGAATTATAAAAATTATATCTTTGTGAGTTCGAATCGAGGAGCATTGCCATTTTCAATAAATAGCTAATATTCTTAGGACTTGCAACACCAGGTCCCAATCCCTGTTACGAATATGGACCTACAACATCAAATCGATCGATTACGGAAGCTACGCATGTCATCAAGCTCATCTGCCGAAATATTTAATGCCATCAGGGACGTCGTTGTCAATCCAAATCAGATCACTCAGCTGCTGGCATGTCTCCCACAAAGCGAAGACGGATTATTGCCTATAGCGGCAGGCTTATTTCATGCTCACGAGGATGTGCGCTATTCTGCGGCAGAGATCATAAATCGAATTCGTGATCATGAGGTGTGTATTGATAATATCATTGGATACGTGTGAGTACAAGGCCACGTAACTAACCATGCTAGGCTGGACGGCATTTTTACGATGAGTTAGGACTGTTCCATAAACTTGCGTTTGAAAGATTGAATCGCAAGATTGCGGAGGCGGACTCGTGGAGTCAACCATCCTGGTCAATTGAATGACAACTACATTTTGACTTCCAGCGACCTCACAGCTTTGCATCGACTTGTGCGTTAGTCTTGTTCAAATTCCAGCTTGGTAGCTCAGCATGGAATTTTTCCCTGTCGCTTTCGATCTGGTCATGCGCTATCTTGCTTACTGGACCACATGTAATTGTACATGTCCCTTACACTCAAGGTAACCACTCTCAATGATGACGAGCTTCTCATCAGTGGGGAATTTAAATCTACGCATTATAATGGTTGAGCAAAAATGAAGCCTTTCGCGTCGTCAGAATGCGGCGTTTATACGACATGCCTACTGTTGATTGCATGCGTGGTGGTTTACCGACAAAGGAGGACAAGTCAAGCTTGGCCAAATATATTTCGGGGGCCATCGCCAGTGTTTCTTGTAGCAGTCGGTAGAATGCTGTGAGAGAGTCAGGCAAATTGCGGTTTTCACAGAAACTTGAGGCGTGGCCAAGCATATTTAGTGAAAGAGCGTTTAGGAAGCTTGAGAATGAAACTTCAGTTAAAACATTATCGTCGCCGGAGGATCGTCGTAATTTATGTTACAGTTTCTTGATACTATATATTACAATATTTTATTTATTAAAAACCTGTTCTGCCGTCAGATATATACAGCCATCATTTGTGTTATGTAGCATGCATTAGCAAGTTTGCTATTCCTCATAAATCCTATTGATTTACGCGAATTCGCTTGACGACATATGCACAGTCATATGCTCACTCAAACCGGTGGTCGAAGATACAAGCGGGGTACTAAATTTTTAACTATTTTGGTGCCATACACCGCAAGAAACGCTAGTCTGCCGCCCAATTGATATCGACCAGTAACCCCAAAATTAGAGCTTACACTCGGGAGATTATTGTCCCCGCTAGACTCGTGACAGCTCGTTGTAATCCGTTGCGGCTGATTCCACTGCTACACCATAAGAACCCAAGGATTATACTATTGGCAATTACCATACCTGAGCGATTAAAATGACGGGCATTAGAACTGAAGAGAGATGGCTGGTAAACGGCATCGAGTTTTATGTCAAATCAACTGTAAGTTGAACTGTTCCACGGCAACACTGGAGCAGCTGCTGATCGCGGTCGAGTAGGCAACTCCACCACCAGGAACACAAACAGTGGCTAAATTATTCTTTATTCACGGTAAAGTTTAATATTTTGTGAATCTAGAATAAAATATTAATTATATGGAGGATTCGCGGAACATATCAATCGTTATGAGGAGCTCTTCGACATCCTGGCTACCAATGGCGTCGAAGTTTTTGCCTTCGACCAGCGTGGAGCCGGCCAGACTTCTCCCAAGAAGAAAGACTGGGGAATGACGGATGAAAAATTGATGAGTTCTGACTTGGAAGAACTCATCGAGCGGAGAATCGGACCTGAAATAGTCGATGAGAAAACGATTATTCCGTGGTTCATGATTGGATTCAGCATGGTAAGTAGAGCATATTTGACGACTTCGAAAGCCGACTTACAGTAAATGCGTAGGGCGGTGCAATATGTCTCAACTACGCGATCAAGGGCCGGCACAGACAATGGTTCGCTGGTTACATTGCGGTTGCTCCTTTGATCTTACTCCACGTATGTATGTATGACCTATTCACATGTTCTTACTAAAACAACGAATTAGCCTCGAACACGTCCAAATCAGGTGGTCTATTACATACTTCTTGGCATTTCCAAAGCTTTTCCAAAGTTGCAGTACTTCACGGGTATAGACTTCGATTTTCTCTCCCGCGATCCAGTATCAGTCCAAAAGGTCAAGGATGATCCAATGTGCCATGCTACTTGCACATTGAAGCAAATGTCAGATATGCTTGACCGTGGTCGAAAGCTTTTGGATGAGAAATATTACTCAAAGATCGTCAATCGCCCTGTATTAATCATGCATGGTGATGCAGACAAGGTAAACACAGTCTCATCTCCTAGTTTGATGTCGCATACTGACGCGTGAACGGTGTATTAGATCAATTTCTATGGTGCATCAACAGAATTTATTAGGAATATCCCAGTCAATGATAAGAAGCTGGTAACAGTTATCGGTGGCTACCATGAGTGTAAGTCTCTTGTTTTCTATATTGCTGGACAGTAATGCTAATCAGCAGTGCAAAACGAGATCGAAAGCGACCGGAAGAAGTTCCAAGATGAGCTGTCAAAGTGGATCTTGGACAAAAGCGGTGCAAAGGTCGATGCAAAGTTGTGAGATTGCTTCGTATTCAGCCGGCATGGTAATGCGAACCAGTTGCTATGCGCAACATTCTATAATTCATAGTTCATCTTTGATCTTTTGACAGTCCATCATTCATAAACAAGTCCGTTTATCGAACTGCCCGCCGTGTCGTGTAATGCGCCCAACCTGTAGTTGCATTGATAATATATAGATATTCCGCCTTGGCTTGGGAGGACACACGGGGCAGTTGAGAGTTCTAATCAGGATGTACAGAGGCGCCCTAAAACAGTTCACTGTCCTCAACGATATCTATAGGACAACGGGCTTAGAGTCTTCACATTCCTCAGTCATTCTTCGTAGCACAGTGATCCAAAGAATAGTATTTTATTCCGTCAGCTTTGATTAGCGACAGATAACGACAAAAGCTAGATATTTCGGATGCTCACCAAACAGTTGCACAGCAAGAACCAAGCCTAATAATTTTCTGTGAAATCTTATGCCTGAGACTGGTTGATTATCAACTAGTGCGAGAGAGTACGCAGCCAATTAATTTGCCTACGCGCAGCGGTAAATTGCCGTACGCGGCCTTTAATCTAGTAAATTCTCGGATTATTTGGTGCGGCTGCACTATCAAAAATAGGGTGATACATAAGAGCCTCACACAGCGCGGCGCACATCACGATACGACGGGCGACCTTATTTCCTCCATACTCTATGGACACAGGTAACGACAGTCACCCATACAAATTGCCACACAACTTCTCAGCGGCTGTTTCCCATAGTAAACTCTTTAGCGTTCGAAATGGTTTTAAAATGCACTGCACACAAGTGCAGATGTCCTTAGCGTCCAAAATCCGGCCGCCAGGCAGGGCCCTGTATCATAATAATATTAACAAGGCAATGAAAAGCTCTACCTGACGATGTTCATAAGTTTTGTCCGGTAAGTACGGCTATATATCTTATATATCTTCCGTTTTATCTCACTCCTGCTGTCGTTTGGCGTACTTGTCCATGACCATACGCTCTTGACGCTGGCGCACAATCATTATATTGAAAGTTGAGAGTGCTGATCAGGCAAGGCAAATCTGGTCCATATCAAATAGATGCTGAAAACATGTACCCGATCTGCCCCCTCCTTTTCGTCTACTCCGTAATGTTACTGGCGCACCCGTCGATCCTTGCCGCCAATGATTTGCAGACCATCTATTTGCAGACTATTTAATTCTCTATAGCTTCTGCCAACATTCTGATTACGGAAGAAAATTCAATATATCCCAAGATTCAACTTGAGGACGAAGTTTGATGTATCAGATGGAACGCATCGAGAGACAAAGTCTAACTAACGAAAATTCCACCAAAAACAGCTACAAAAGAAGGTTCAAGGAAATTGATTACTATTTCAAATGACTTTTGCCGGTCTACGTAGCGCCTTCCTGGGAACTTGCAGTAATGTTATCTGTATTACTTCTGCGATCAGATATTCTATGTGAGTGGTCAATCTTGGATGCGCCAGGGTTAACTCGTGAATCGGCATTCAAGGTATCACAAATCGTTGCTTGTCATATATTGCGCCCGAGAAACTCGACATAGGCTTAGAGACGCTCAACTCGGCATTTACAGCGAAGTTTGCAAAGGCGGATGGGGATGTGATCAGATAGGGCGGATCTCCGCATTCGGAGCAGCCATTTTGGATGGCCTTCTGCGTTGTTATCATTCAGATCTGCCAAAATTAGGTTCCATTAAAGAGATATTCGTATGCTGAATGGGCTTGCAAATGCAAATGAAATATCTTATTCGTAGATATTCATAAATATTTGCATATTCTGGACTCCTAACGAATCACTTGGGCTATGCCAATGGATCGCCGAATGTTGCTGTCAAGCGACTAAACACAGAACCGATAAGGAATAAAGAAGGACAGCTTAAATCCAGATTATTGAAGGGCCCTCCATAGAGAAGGCCGGATTTATATCAATGCATTCCATCACCATGAACACCATTTTAGAATTAGATTTTGAGCCATAGCATGACGTCCATAACAAATAGGAAAAAATCTCACCCGAGTAGGCGTCAGCACCAGGTGCCTGGCGTTATTACAGGCACGTAAAACTTAGCATTAATCATTGGGTGAGCAAGATGAGCTTAATACGACATAAGCTTCACTAGAGAAGTCACTAATGGACACCAAAGCGTTGCAAGATCAAATCAATATGTACAAAGACTTGGTCCGACATCTACTCCGCATTCATGGACGAGTATAACAAATTGGTCTCATGAATCGTTCTTCCGATCTGAAGCAAATTTCTCGCACAATCAACAGTCGTGTCGTCAAAGGCATAGTGATATAGCATGCCCTCTCCAAATGCTACTCGTGTCAGTCCAACGACCAACTCATATTTGGCGCCATACGGATTTAGGATATCTAGGTTGTTCGCAATAGACGAGACTGGTCTGCTATCGTCGGCTGGGGTATCGGTGCCAAAATGCATTCGATGAAGCAATCGCACGACCAATGAAATTAGCTCAGTCCTAAAGTCACAGTTAGTCGTTTTGTCTACAACTTTTCGTCTTGCCGCTCACCTTCCAGCGCTGTTGTGCATCAAATCATTTTCATAGACCTTGTCTATCTGTTGCGACACGCAACAAATCAACCTCGCAGTTACCTTCGGGTGCTCAGCTAATAGTCTCTCTCCATGCCTCGTGCTCGCTAGGGCCCTCAACGTATTCAAGATTTGCAATCGCAAAGGCACAATCTCAAGCTCGTACTCATACTCGTCATAATCTAGATGCTGTGCGTGTTCACCCAGCGTTGCATGGACGACGGATAGGCCGACATAATCATCGATCAGTAACCGAGTCACGTGATCGACTATGTGAGCTTCTGCACTAGGTTGATCTTCTTGAACTTGCAACACTGGACCAAACGAGGCCGGCAAAATAGACGCAGTGAGAATTCGAGAAGTAAACTCGTGAAACCGAATTGATAGTCGCGGCGTAATATGTGAATTCCCCAGCATTCGCAAAATGAATTCAATCGACACAGATTGCCAAATTCCCATAATTCGGTTATTATGATTACTGTAATTCCCTTGCCTGTTGTCAAGCACATGAACTACTGATTCAAATAGTGAGAGGACGGCAAGCTGTGTCATCGCTTGCCAGTCTGTAGAGTGAAGCATAGTTCGGGATTCTAGTCGTACAAAAGTTTCCTGGCATGCAACGACTACACCTTGCAACATTGTGAGCGAAACCAAATTTGGGTTATATGTGACAATAAATTTCAAAATGCCAAGGAGAGGATCAACCGACGTAATCTAAAATATTGTTAATTACTGACAACGACAGTCTCTCGGGATTACTTACAGTACTCTCAGTCACTTGGCTGTGCCAAAGTTCCATAACACGTAAGATCAGTGACTCGATAAGCAATTCTAAAGAAGTGTTCTGCATATTGATGCTGCTGCTAATAGCTGTAGATAGAGACCCCGAGAACTTCGTGGATCCATCGTCGTGCTTCAGTTCGACTGGATGTTGTGAGAGAATGTCAAACAGCTTTCCACCGTTTGGCTCGAGCTGGCAATTGTACAATTTGCTCACGAACTGCACGTAGTAAGAATATGTGATTCCAAGACATAATGAGTCGGCCTACCTCGTATTTGTCGTCAACAAGTATCCGGATCTCTTCCCTCACTATTTCCTTCTCACACGTGTTCTTCTTTGGAGTCGCTGATATGCTGTCAGACCCATGAGTTAACATAGCAGATCCCGTTGACGAGTCACGACTGCCCATAGACTCTCTATTGGTTGTCTCTCTAAGAACATTCATATTGTCTTCAATATCGGCTGACTCTGGCCGTCGCCTCTTCTTGCCAATCTTGGTTGGTGATATTGGAACATCAAAGCCATCTCGTAATCCAGACGACCTATCCAGTCTCTTTGATTTTCGAGGGCTTGGTGAACCTTGAAATTCGCTCGCAGCTGCCTGAGCCTCCCGCTGTACTGCACGATCCATTGCTCGTAACTTGTCCATCACTTCTTTTAGATCGCGTTCCATAAATGCCCGTTCCGCCTGTAACCGTTCGATCTCGCGTCGAAGCTCTGCAACTTCAGAATCATGGCGTTGCCTTTCTGTCTCTTGGACGCTTTTGAGATATACGATTGTCTGATCATGGGCAGTATTAATGCTTGCCAAATGGCCGCGAACGATTGAAATTTCGCCTCGGGCCGATTGCAAGGACGTTAGAGCTTCATCCCGAGCCTTCTGAAGTTCCGCATTCTGTTTTCGCAGCTGCAAGAACATATTAGTGACGCGTCCTACGAATAAAACGTTACGATGACTTACATCCTCGAGTTCCTGCAGCAACGCATCTACCTCGCCGGTCGATTCTCCTCCGCGCAGAGGACCAGGCTTCCATGCGTTCAATTCCGCATTCTGATGCATAAGCTCGCTCATAGCCTGCTCATCTCCATCTTCTTCTTGGGCAAGGAAATCCTCCACCTGCGTAGACAACGCGTCGACTGGCAAACGAACCGACTCGGTTCTCGACCGAGTGCCCACCACCTGGCTAAGTTTACGCGCATTTTCTTCAAGCAGTTGCAACTCTTGCTCGTCAATATCGTCGTCAAATCCAAAGTCCTCGTCGTCGGCGGTAGTCCTTGTCCCAGGCACGCCTTTCGCGTTCGTGTTGCGAGTGAGGGTGGTGGAGCTGAAGGGCTTGTTTCGCAGGGCCATTGATCCTGTCGATTCCGGCCTTGGTGCGCCACTACTGCTTCCAATATATGGCCATGTAAAGCATATATACCCACAGTACAAATTTCGCGGGGTTAAAATTCGAATCGAAGACTGTGATGTTGCTTTTAAACTGTGCAAGAACAAACAAACTTTAATACAACTTGCTAAGCAATATACAGTTAGCGTATATCTTCACAAAGCTAGCCGCTGAACCTAATCCTCAGATTACCACCACCTAGCCCGACGAAAAAATTTTGAGTAAACGTCCCAATAATTAATTCAACGGCGCCTGCAACTCCGTAACTATTGCAACGGCTATTTCGACGAGGCTAGTTTGCAACGAGCTAGGATCATTTTTATTATTGCTATAATAAAATTAGTCCTCACATTTGCTCTAATCTGTGGGGCTAGTGATCACTAACTCGAAATTTGAAATTTATATCTTGATATCGATCCTATCCTGTTCGATATGCCACCACAACGAACTCCTCACCGGACGCGATCCAATTCAGGGCCACCGACTTTCATGCCAGAGGCCGCAGTTCCGATCCCGACTCGTGATAAAAATACGCAGCGACTGATCGTCGTTCTTGCGCAGGCGTGTTTGGAAACGCACAAAGTGCCTTCGCGGAACGGCGCACAAGGTGATCGGTATGCGCTTCTGAACTGCGATGATCATCAAGGTTTGTTGAAGCGTATGCAGCGGGATATTGCGGATGCGAGACCCGATATTACGCACCAGGTTCGTTCTAGTTGGTTGGCTTGCTGTCTGATTACTGATCAATATTTGTAGTGTCTTCTGACTCTGCTCGATTCGCCCATTAATAAAGCTGGAAAGCTGCAAGTGTATATCCTCACAGCTAAGGGTGTATTAATCGAAGTCAACCCGTCCGTCCGAATTCCACGCACATTCAAGCGCTTCTCAGGTCTAATGGTCCAGCTCCTTCACAAGCTCTCGATCCGGTCTGTCAACTCGCAAGAGAAACTACTAAAAGTAATCAAGAACCCCATTTCCGACCACCTACCAACTAAATGTCGAAAAATCACATTATCCGCCGACGCCCCGGTCCAGAGGGTGCAGGATTATGTGCAGACTATGGATCCGGATGAGAGTATTTGCGTGTTTGTAGGCGCGATGGCGCATGGTGCAGACGATTTCGCGGATGAGTGGGTTGATGAGAAAATTGGTGTTTCGCAGTACTCGTTGTCTGCTTCCGTCGCTTGCAGCAAATTTTGTCACGGATGTGAGGACGCATGGGGAATTATGTGAATCTTGTTTGCGATGATGAAGTCTCTATGTTACATTGAGTATTGTTTATTTGTTATTGGTTGTCAAAATTGTTATGTTCGAAGTTCTATTATGGAGTTTCCGGTTTGTGTGCATAATGCAGTCATCAAATATTCGATTTGTTTAGGATAGTTATTTGTCATGGCAGAAGACTTGGCCATGTGAAGCTCGAAATACGATACTAAAAGTTCATGTGTCATATCCATCGGTCCAGGTCCAGTGCTTCAACTTCATGCCTTTCCGCTCCGATTCGTCTGCTATCACGATCGCCATGTCGGAGGCTGATAATCCTGGCCAAACACAAAGGAAGTGAATCTTGCATGTGTACGTCGTACTCGCCTTGTGGTTTTCCGGACAATACATCGCAGGCGGGAAATTGAACGCCCCGTCAAACGACTCGTTGTCGTCGTAGAAGAGATAGCTCGCACATTCACGCCAGAACAAAGTCGTGATCTGTATTCGTCATCGTTCTTCATATCCTATCTCCCCGTCAATCACGAGTGATGCCAAAAACAGATGCACTTCTGCTCACGTTTCATCTGCTTTATCGTGACATATTGTCCGGTAAAGTCGGTGGAGCCTATGTCGACGACATTAAGCAGCACTACCCTCGTTTTTCAAGTCGTCGTTGTCGAGGAGACCTCCAAGACGGTGTAAGATTCTCGTAAGTCAAAATCTGTGGGCGCAACAATTGAGATGAGGCTCGGATTCGTGAGGTCATCATGATCTAGCGTGCGGCGTTAATCTACGGAAACTTTAACCCTCTAACAGGGCATCGCGATGGCCGATGACAAGGTTGTCACGAATCGCAGGTAGTGCCTACTAAAAAATTGGCCATCATGAAGGGAAAGTAGATAATGTTGCATATATCAGTCTAAACTACACCCTTGGAACTATAACCTATAGCCCGACAATCTCGACCTTCCAATTTAACTTCTCACCCGCCTTGAACGGCACAACCGCAAATTCACCGTTTCCCAATAACGGCGGTACAATGTTCTGTTCGTTCTTCAACACGACGCTCCATTCGGCCTTCTTCTCCCTAATTTTATAAAACTGTCTACCAAATTCACATAAAAAGGCCTCAATCCTGTCAAGCTTTCCGAGCTGATCAAATGCCTCAGCGACATATGCAGCAGCATGTGTTTGTGTGAAGACGCCGGCAGCGGCGCCTTTGCCTTTTTCTTTGTTGACGATGGGATGGGGCGCTGAATCCGAGCCAAAAAAGAACTTGGGATCGCCGGAGGTAGCGGCGTCCAGTAGAGCCTGTTTGTCTGCGGGGAACTTCGCGACGGGTTTACAGTAATTGAACGAATTTCCTGCCCAGTTGTCGATGGTGAGGAATAAATGGTGGGCGGTTATGGTTGCGGCGACAGTTGGCCCGCATTCTTTGACGGCTTGGATTGCGGCGGCGGATGTGCAGTGTTCGAGCACGATTCGCAGTTTAGGGAAACGTGCGTGAAGGTCCTTGAGCGTTGGCAGGAATTCTTCTTCTGCATTGAGAACGTGGATGTGTCCTGCGGACGGACACTCGCCGTGTAGATTAAGCACCATGTCTTCTTCCTCCATCGCCGCGAATGTGGGGTAATACGGTGCGTAAGATGCGACGCCGTGCTCTGAATTCGTGGTCACGCCAGCAGGGTAGCATTTTACACCGGTGATGCCGGCTTTTGCGGCGTCGTGAACGACATCTGGAGTGATGGCCGGCGAGAGGTAAAGCGTCATGATATACGTAATGCTCGGGTCAACTGTTTCTAATCTGGATTTGTAGGCGAGAACATCAGCGACGGAGGTCAAGGGAGGAACCAAATTTGGCTGTTTCCGTTAGCTATGAACTGATAATCCGTAGAAGGGAGAGCGTTACCATGATGTAGGCGACAGAGACACCACCCAGCTTAATGGTCGGAACGACCAGTTTCATCATGTCGCCATCGCGGACATGAACATGAAAATCTGCTACTGGTTTTGATAGAGTAATTGTATCGGCCATTGTTCGTTGTTGCCGGATACACAAACGAGAGAATCGAAAAACTTCAAAGTTTTACGTTCACCAACGTGCGGCTCTCTGTAGTGATGCGATGTCGCCCAAGTACAATAGCGGGATCAAGTGAAATGCACACAACCTATTTCAGTTTGAAACTGCCTATGAATTGTTATAGCATATTCGAACCGAACTCCATACCCTAAAAGAACAATAATATACATTACATGGCTATTTTACGTCCTCCATACCAGGCCAGCGATTGCGCCAGCCCACGTTTCGACGAATCCAGTCCGCCAATCACTTACATCAGCTCCGATGATATACTTTATCCGTCCATCAGCCCCGATTACTCCTCCACTACATGCCGCTCGACTTATGTTTATCTCTCTAAATATCAAACCGGTTCTATTTTCCATATGCTCCATCATCCTTGACATAGCGCCCTGGCCGCTACGTGCAAACTTCATTACATCGTCAGCTTCAAACGCCATGGTGATTCTTCCAACCTGCACTATTCCCGTCGTAAAGTCAAGTTGTACAGCTGTCTTCTCTTGATTTCGATAACAAGACAGTACATAGTCCTCTACGAACCGTAGTAAGAAGTCAGTAGATAATTTAAGAGGCCGGACGATAATGTCGAAATACATCTCCAGCCATTTTATGAACACGTTATGCAACTGTCGTTGTGCACGGGAGAATATAACCAATTGACGCTCGGGCTCGGTCCTTGCACGAAGCGGGACTAGGAGTATAAATTTGCAGGAGGGAAATGTGATAGAGTGGATCGTTACACCGCTCCCGTCTTCTAGTAAGCTATGGCTTTGTTGTGTCGTCCATGCCCCTGCGGATCCTGTTATCGATGCATTAGGTAAAAGTTCTAGAAACGGTACGATTCGTCGGCGGAGAGACGCGAGATACTTGTCGCATGAGGACGTGTCGGACGCAACTAAAGTGCCGACTACAGCCGTACTTTTTTGGATTGTGAGCGTCGCGTTAAGAAGCGATGATATTGGCGAGTCCAACTCTGCTGTTACTGCTGTGGCCATTTCAGACCGCAGATGATATTCGACACTGCCGGATATTGAGAATCCGTCTCAAATGGACTGTAAACAGTGCTCCGCGTGGTAATATCCAAAGGAATAAATAGGGTTGACTCCGAATTTGAGGTTAGGGCTATATGAGGAGAGCGATAACCACAAATATAACGTCGCACCGCTTGCTATAGCTCATGCCATCATCTAAGTATTCTGTATTATTATTGCCTTCCGTCAAGCTTGCGAGCTATCAATAATAATATTGATAGAATACTTTGTCAATTGGTGTCCAGATTTAGGTTTGGCAGTTTGCGAATTATTGACAGATTTGGCTTAGGAGGGAGTATTGAACTAATAACAAACTTTAAGGTACAAAGCAAAAGTCCCTGCGTAAGCGTAAAGCAGCTGCTCGATTACTCCACAGCACACACAGCCTAAAAATGCAGATCTGCAGCATAATTGTTTACTCTGATGATGTATATAACAATAAACACAATGGTTTATTTATTTATGATGAAAGTAGATGATGATGACACTATGCTATCTATCTAATGTAAACAGTCGTGTATATGATTAAACCAAATGCGCCATTAACGCCATCCAAAAAAATTTTCCAAAAACACCGTCCTATGTACATGAAGAGAAGATAATACAGGTATTATAGGTATGCAGCTAAGATCGATCATGATGCTAGCATTTCGAGTTGCTCTACTAGTCGTGATTGCCATTCCCTAGCAAATGCGGGCGATACTCGAAGCAGGACTGCTTCTGGATCTTCGAAGGTGGAGCCAACGAGGTCGTGACATTGCAATTTGACGGACGGGTCGTTTGATTCTATCCACTCGACCTATGAGATGTTAGTTTTTTAAGAGAAGTGAGCAATAGAAGCGAATCGGACATACAGTCCAGCCACGGGGAGAAACGGCGAGACGGACTTGGGTGTGTTCTTTTGTGAGTATTTCCACCTCCGTGGAAATATTGCTTGTGGACGGTACTGGTGCGACGTCGAGCAGCATGGGAGAGTATTCTGACGCTAGAGCAGCTACGTCGTCTGCGAGCGAGAGAGCAGGAGCAAAGGAGTAGGGAGATGAGGGGGAGGTGGACAGGACTGGCGACGCGGTTGAAGTTGCTGTCATTACTACTAGATGTTGCGAAGTAGAGTGGGTAGTAGTAGAAGTGGCGAGATCAAGAGACGGAGACGGAGACGGAGTAGAGGACATTAGTTGTCATATATTATTATTTTGATGGCATGACTTTTTAAATGTAAAAACAGATGTTGCGTGTCTAATCTTTTGTGCTGACGATGGTTGCGTGTTTTTAGAGTCGGCCCACATCTCTTGTGCATTAAGCACAACTTTTTCACACTTATACCACATTCGGCTTCAGCCAAGAGACAGTTACTTAACGGTTAAAAAGGCCACGCGTCTCGCTTGTTTTTGACACGCGGCCGCACGGCGCAAAACACATCATCCTAATTAGTTTATCTACTCATCAAACTACTTGTGGCTGTTCACAGCCCGCTATTAATCAGAGTAATAAATCCGAGCATCCCCATTCACATATATAATATATTCTAACACATATGCAATCTAATTAATTATCGTCTAATCTCCAACGTAAACAGAACTGTCTGGTCGCTTTTAATCACAACCTCATCTGCCTCCATCGCATTGCTCGTGCTCACCTGTGTGCCGAAACTCGTTGGCCAGTCTTCAATATCCCATGTAAACCCGTGCGTCGAAATAATTGTCGGCCCTGAGACAGGAATAATCCCACAAGTAGGTCCAAGCACGGTCCGCGGCGTATATATCTTCTGCGTTCCAGGGCCCACCAGGAATGTCAGCGAATCGTCAGACAAAAGAGTGATCTCCCGCTTCTTCTTATCCGCAGTGTCCTCCTCCTTAGCTTCCCGTTCGTGAACAAATAGCGTGTGGATCGAATGGAACTCCTGATCAACACGACCGCCAGTGCCTCCCAGTGCCACAACTGGGAACCGTTCGCCGGGATAAAGCTCGCCTAGCTTCAATAGGCATTTACCAAAATCTGTCGAATCCTGGTCCGGCGAGTGATACACCGGCACACCCAATTCCTTCTCGTAATAAACCCGGATATCCGGGTTTAGCGAGTCGAGATCACCAGCAATAAAGTCTGGTTTCTGTAGCGATATCAGGACATTGACCTACGCTTGCGTTCTATGCTAATGACTTACGTATTTCGAACGCGTGGATTCGTCTAGTGCTGCAAATAGTCTATTTGTGCCGCCATCAGCACAAATCTTCACGGCGGCTAAAAAGTCTGATATTAGCACGCATCCATGTAGCTCAAGTTCATCACACCGACCGTTACTCCATACGCGGTCCAGCATGTCCAAATCCGTGATCGGTTGATTGAGCACAATGAGTGCGAATGTCTTAACCGTAACATTGTCTCCAGGTGGCAGCAGAATTGATGCCCGATCAATATACGTCGCAGACCCAATCTCTTCTTCTGTAAGCGGCATTTTGAAAATATTCAGGATGGATGAAAAAATATTAATGGTATGGCCTATCGTCAACAATGCTCACACGAGTGATAAGCGTGCAGCCGCACAGCTTGCGACTCAAGTAAGGCTTTTCTTCGGGCGAGAGTTGTCCCTTTACTTCCGGACTGTTCAGCAATAACTTATCATAATAATTTATTTGCATCCCATGGGAGTATTCACGACAATTTAAGATTCGCAAGGGTTTTAAATAGAAGTCTTGACCTCTTCCTCCAACAGATTTTTTTAACGTGCCAGCTTTAGTCAATCCCTCCTCTACATAAATAGCAATCTCGCCCTTACCCCCACACGGCATGACATATCCGCCATTGAACTCCTTCTCCCATGTCTGCGGATAAACCTATTCCTAAGCTACAAACTCCCAACGCATAATGGAATGGACCTGCTTTGCCAAATAAGTCGGATATGTCTTTTTCATTGTAAACAGGACTAGAGACGAACATCTGCGAAATGCAATGACATCACTTTCGTTATTACCTTTGGCAAATTATATAGATTCGTAATGTTAGTGGGTAAGGGCTTGTTGGGTTCGAGTTCATGTCACAATGGGGGGTTTGGTGTCGAATCACGGGCCAGCTTGATGACGCTGTGAATTTTTAAATTTCGACTCTATCCTATGTCTGAAGTGGCCAGATGTCAGGAACAGACAATATCTATCCGACAATCATTTTGCGACAAGACAGCATTACAACGACAATATTGATTAATAGGATAATATAGGGATCGCCGTTATTGTGTAAATTAGGCGATATTGCATACACCTAGACTGAACTTGGTTGGTGTAAACATCTATTGGTATACGTCGTCCAAAACATCATCATCTCAAAGTACAAAGTTTGCATACTATTGGCTTAATCTAGTCTTCTTGTCACCCCTTCGTACACGATTCGAACTGTATAGAACTGAGTTACAAGCATAATGGTAAGTTGCAGATGCCATCACATTGTAATCCACTACTAAGAACTACATCAACAGAACTCGCTATTCAATCACGCTCTAAAGCAGTCACAATCCCTCAAGAAGGATCTCGACTCCTTTTCCGCATCACCTTCAACCGCAAGTTTAGCCTTGCAAGGTACGTCTTACGATGCATTATGCTAGCGCCGTAATCGTTGCTAACGCTACTGTCTCGCCAGGCCAAATATCAGCAACCTTAGCAACTCTACAACGCACAATTGACGAATACGATGCCATGGCCCGGCGTGAGCTCGTTCCCGCAAAACAAGACAAAGCTTTTGCCCGTATCCGCAATTTTCGCTCAGAAGCAGCTGAAGCCCGGACACAATTTGACAAACTCAAGAAGGAGAGAGAGGAAGCACAGAATAACTTGAATCGCACCGAGTTGTTAGGCAGGAGACCGCACCACTCTGCCACACCAGATAATCCTTATGCGCCTGGGTTAACGAGGAATGGATCGATCGGTGGTCAATCGCAGATTAGCGGGAGTATACCGGTTGCGGCTATACCGCGTGAATTTATCTCGCGGACGGGCGATCAATTGGACGAGTTCATTGAACGAGGCCGCGCGGTTCTTGGTGATTTAGTCGAGCAGAGAAATGTCCTGAAGTCAACACAGAGGAAGTTGTATAGCGCGGCAAACACGTTGGGGATATCGAATGATACGATAAAGTATATCGAACGGAGAGCGCGACAAGACAAAGCCGTGTTTTGGGCTGGAGTTGCTATTTGCCTATTGTCGTTTTATTTCATATTACGGTGGTTAAGGTAGATTTGTAATGCGTGAGCTAATAACATTGCTTACTTGTCTGGCACCTGCTGCAACCCGTATGACATATAATGTCACATACTAGCGACGCAAACTATTGAAACAAGTGGTTACCGTACAACGCAAACAAACAAATCATCAAAAATAGTCTAGCAATGCAAACAAAGAACCCAGAGCCCATAATTCCTATGTACTACTTCCAAACCAGATCCATTTAGACGGCGATCGTGCGCCATTTGCTCCGTGACGTCTCAAGACATAATAATAATAATAATAGTTTACTTAGCAACTCCACCGACCGCGGAGGACAGTCCATTGGGCACAAAATCCTGAGACGTCAGTCTTCGACAAAGTGCCCTCTCGATCTTTGCAATGAGCGCAAGATTGTTGAATGTGTCAATTTTCTCTGCAGACGGCTGATACCGCTGATCTATGAGCGGCTTCGACTCCATGCGATCCAACACATCGGCAATAGACGACAATATTGTTGCTTTGTCCTCCGGAACGACAGTAGACGTCGACGAAAGCACGGAGGACAACATGGTAGTGGAGGAGTCGTCTAGCATCTTTGAGTCGTGCTCGTGAATCGAAGTACGATCGTACGTTTTTGAGGCTGATTTCTCGGACATGGTCGCGTTCGAATTTAGAGTACTAATTGCCTTCTGATGTGAGGATTTGGAGCTGAAGATCTGTCGACGAATTAGAAACACGTTCTGTAGATGTCTTTATCAAAGAGACAGCCTTGACTTACAGCGCGATAGGGAGAGTCGAGACCCATGTTGCAAGATTTAACAGATGTGTGATTGTAGTTCTTGCGAGCCCTGTCTCCGCAGCCGCATTCTAAGCTGGTTCGGCCAGCAGATGCCCTTATCCATCCACACCAACGTCAGCCACGATGGCGAATCGCGTATTTACTATATTATCTACGAAGTTTATATGATAATCATTTTCCGGATTCCCATGTAGTTATATGTTGTTCGAACTCCCTTTTCATTATCGTACACATCTATCCCATACAATCTTCGTCTCGTAATAGTACCATTAATTAATGTCCGACCTAGCCAACTGTTTGAAGGGCAGATGGATGGTCGCGCCGTGGGGTCTCTATGTCATCTAATTTCTGACGCTGATGATCAGTTCCCAAACATAGATCTTCCTCCATCGAGCTTATCGCTATTTTCCTCTTCGCATTATTCTTCGGTTCTGTGATTGGCTCCAGGCCTTGGGTAATGCTCGCCTCGGCTTGCTTCGGCTTCTGGGACGTAAGTGGTTCTGTCGTCCGTGGTGCTAGCCCCTGAAACACTCGTTCGATCTCATCGTGTGAATGCGACTGCATGATGCCTCGGTACATGACGTCCTTTCCAGGGATAATTCTCCCGAGAATGTATTTCGTGTTCGAGATATGGTTATCAATCTCAACCGCAGTTTTGAAGATCTCCTCCGCGACCTCTCGCCACGGCCGAACATTGGTTTTCGTATCGGCACCGAAGCACGACACGTTCGTCTCAGCCCAGGTCGCAATCATCGCGCTATCAATTCCATACATGTCCTTCAGCATTGTCAAATCACCACGGCAGTACACATCACCGTTCGCAATGCAAGTAACACCGGCTTCTCGACATATAGTGGCAACACCAGCGAGATATCCATCCCGTATAGCACGTTCCCGTGGTCTCATTGGGATTTTCCGACAATGCACTGTCAACGCAGAAATACCTGTCTTAACAAGTCGCTTCACCAACTCGAACGTTGCCTCAGGTGTATCCAATATCCGTATTTTGACACTAATACCAATGTCAAACTTCTTCCCGACTTCCTCGACAAGGGCTTCTAAAATTGCAACAAGCTTTTCCGGAGTCCGTAGTAAAGCTGCCCCCATGCCAGAGTGGATAGAGAAATGTTTCGGGCATCCGGAGTTCACGTCGATACCGGCGACATCGGCGGCGACAATTGTAGCCGCTTGAACTGCTAGTTCTGGAGATGCGGTACCGAGTTGGAAAATAATTTTGCTGCGTTCATGGTGTCTGTGAGTGCGGAAGACGACGTTGTTGTCTTTGCCTGACTGGACAAAATCCACACAGTTGACCTTTTCTGAATATAGTTAGCAAAGTTCTCCCACAATACAAATACTAAATACGGTATCTACCATTCACAATTCGCTTGCAAGCTATGATCTTCTTGTCGACAATCTCTGGAGCTGTATCGGATTTTGTTAATATTTAACTGATGGAGCTGACATTCTTACTTACACCACACTAAATCTGCCCCATATCGTAAAGCACTCAGTCGTATCGGCAGTTCACCTGTCCGCACCTGTATGACGCATTTAGAAACTCTCATATATTTATAGCATAATTCCTGCAACCATATTGATCGTCGACCTCTTCGGGATCGCTGAGACATTTAACATCAACGATACGTACCATAGGCGCGAGAACCAGCTTCCCAGAGTAGTTTAATGGTGGCATATGTTCCGTAAATATTCGTCAAGCAAAACTCTAAGCAAATTGGTGTTGTCGTAGTATTATCGACATTACCGAGCCATACTCCAAAATTTATTTTGAATTTCATCGATTTCCTGCAGGGCGAGTTTTTGCCGCCACGATGCCCTAACCCATCTCTATCGAAAACTATGGCGTAATCTACTCTGAGCACATTTCCGCCAACATGGCCCGCAGCACTATACCTGATCTTTCGCATTATTCACCGCAGATTCGACGAGACTGAGGCAGATTGTTAAGCAGAGTTCCGAGCCATGACTGAGGGTCCAGCCATGTTGCCTAATGAGGGTCGAACGCTTCAGCATCGTCATGAGCCGCACGCAAGCAGGGACCACCCTATGCCCAGCCCCTTCGCCGTCACCTTGCCCACTACAACTCGTTGATGCAATTCATGAAGAGCGCGATATTGGATGCACTGGTCTGTGATGAGCTGTATTCTTCTGAATGCGAGTAGCGGCATTTTGGTTAGCAGAACACGCGCCAGGAAAATAGTGCGTTCCTGGAAAGCAGGGAAGCGGAAAGGTTAGCGTGCGCGGCGATGCAACAGGCAGGGAGGCTGGGCAAGTCACTCCATGCCCGGTCCGTCTATATGCGTGAAATAGAATCTTCACAGCATTAAGCGCTGCCCATGGAGAAAATTTGGTTTGACAGGTTAGATTTGGCAGGAGCTTATCAGGGCTGACAGTATAATATGACCCGCACCCGGAGATCTTCCTACACTTCTCTGTTTGAGTATTTCAGATATCATTCCTTTTCATCTGAGCTGTTCACAATATGGATTTAGCGCTTCAGCAACAGATCCAAAATGCGAAGCCTGTTGAGCTCAGTGATGACGCGAACAATATCGGATATGATTACGACGAACTCGAGGCTGAGCAACAGAAAAAGGATCGAATTGTGAAGTACATACTTTCTCTGCCTACACCTCCATGCAGCCCTGAGCACCACACTGCCACTGTCGAGGAACAGAATGCTGCAACTGTCCGGAAGGAACTGTTTGAGATTATGAATGTTAACACAAAGAGTGAGGATCACTAATTTAATAGCTGAATGCGTTCGCTGACAGACGAACAGAACTTCCTCGTCCAACACAGTATTTTGCGGATGGTCTGCAATCGCGAGACGTCTCGGATTTGTCGCGAGATATGCTATCTATGCGTCGTCTTCATCTAGGTGGTTTGATCTCACCTGTCAAGAAGCCAACTATCAGACATGTCCCTGCGAGACTGCCTTCAAGCCAGCGTCATCCACCTCGATCTATGACTGTGCCTGGTCAACAGCGACGCTGGGCTGCCACGCAGTCAAAGTCGACCGGCTATAATGCTGCTGAGACTCGTCATTCGACGAACAAGTCGCCGGAGATTATGCTGACTATGGCCCCCATAGTGCCGAACCATCGCAATGGTCTGAACATCATGCTTCTATTGCCAACTTCCGGCTCAGCTGGAGTAGAATCGGAGATGAATGGTATGGCGGATCATGTTAAGTCTCATGAAGAAATCACGCCGGATGGCACCCAGAAGGCTTACACGATTCGACAATGTTCGGAGACTTCGTCTATTTACGCCGACAATCTTCATGATAGCGATTTTAACGGAATTCCTCCGGATCAGTCGCGATTCAAGCAAGTGTGGATGCGGATTCATGATGACGAGACAGTGGGTGCAGCGCGAAATGAAAAGCAACCGAGTAGTCGAGTCCCACACAGTAAGCGAAAAGTCTCCGCGAAGGCGAAAGCGTCTAGTGGGTCTGCTTCAAAGGCGATCCGTATCGCCTCACCGGAGGACGAGGGTCCCCCGATACAGCAGAAGGTTACTTTCCACGAGGCCGTGTCCTCGATGCTGCTAAAGGGCAAGTTATCTAGGAAACTGATGAATAACTACGTGAGAGTATCATCGCCTCCATCATCCTCCGACTCTAAGATGGGTCGTAGGTGCGCAACTACTTCATGTGCTACCGACCTTTCCAACGCTGGCTCTAACACTTCTCCAATGGCTCGGGAGATGTACAAGAAGGCGCACAGCAAATTCGAGTCTTTCCTTCGGCCACGGGTGCCTACACCTCATCATCCTCCACATTCTACGAAAGTGTCTTTGCTGTCACTTGGCATACAAGACATTCGTAACTTAGATAGCGAGGAGGTTGCCGCACGATACAAGGAGTACTTGGAGGACCATAAACGAGATAAGCGACGTAGTCGGCATCGAGATAAATGGTCAAATGCGCGCGAAGCGGATGGAAATTGTACATGTTGCAAGCTGGTCGATGGGTTTTCTCGAATATAGGATGCAACTGAACTGAAGAAAATCAATATTTGCTATCAGTGGGCATCTGTGACTTTCCATTTTTAAGTAGTTCTGAAGCTTAATTATGTTTACCAACGTGACGAAATTATCAGCAGCACACTGCCGGATGCAGTTCGCAATAGACATTGTAGACAATTCTATTTCCCGGTTCCATCCCTGCATAACACTTATCAAGGCTAATTAGTTTAGCCGCGTTGAACACGCGGATTGCATGATACTCACAATGTACTTTCAGGGGTAAAATGTCGTACACGTGGGAAAAATGGGTATTCTCGAGTACACCGGGCAATAAAATAATTAATACTATCAACACTGAAGATAATATACATGCAGTATAAAGTAAATGTCAAATAAATCATCATGGACTATTTTGTGGACAACAGCTCGGATTCGTGGAATCCTAACAGGGCTCCCAATCCATGCAAATTAAATGTTGTCCAAACCTAATAAAACTTTAAATCATACATCACCATTTTGCACCTCATATTGTGGCCGATCATAAGCAGTTATTTTAGGGCTGGCTTTCGCCAGAAATATTGTTTGTGCACCTTTCTACAGCTTCGAATTCCGGGATGACCTCTCAGTTCCTCTACGGCCGCCCGACGATACTCGTCATCGTCGTGTTCTGGAATGTAATAGTACTGCTCCTCCAAACGCTTGCCTGATGCATCCTTGCCCTGGCGCTGTATCACACCGACGCACGGAATCCTCTTAATGATAGTGCGTAAGATCTCGACGGGAAGAGTGTTGGTGATTGGCAATGATGAGCGGAGCTCGGAAAGCGGCGTTGATGCTAGTCGAGAATAGGCCAAGTGCGCGATAATGTGAATCTTGAGCTTGTTAAGATCGGTCTCAGGCTTGCTGGGTTTAAGCTTTGGAACGGGAGTCTGTGTGTTTTCGCCGGTTTCGACTGGCGCAATTGGCACAGGAGATGCTACTTCTCCTGCTTCTGAGGGAATCCCTCCTGCTGTCATAATACTTGGACTGTCGATTTTGATGTGCACTGTTGATTGAACTGGACTCTGTTCGGCATTGGCATGTCGATGCGAAGCTGACTTGAAAGACGCTGTGATATTTTCCTTCTTATCGACTCCCTTCCCACTGTTTTCCTCTCTATCTTCCCAAATCTTAAATCCAACCTTAGGATCATCACTCTGTTCCTCCGGAGACGCGTCGCGATCCGAGATAGTAGCATCTCTAGCTTTTTCCGAAACAAAGATCTCATCGTCCGTCTCATCGTCCTCAACATCCGCAACGACCTCGACGCGCGCCCGCTCACCACAAACATCAATAATAACGTTAACATCAGCCGCAATCTCTACGTTTTCACCTTTTGCTAACGCGTATTCTCTCGTAGGCGTACCCACGCGCGCGCCGTTCCAACCCAAGCACCGCACCTCGATCGCATTAGCTGACGAAATATACCGCGTCGCGACATGCACGCGCGAAATAAGCTTGTTTGTCCGGCTTAACACGATCGATGACGAATTCGACGACCGGCCCAACGTCAGCTCGGCACCATTTCGGGGTACGCGCGCAAGCACGACGGTCGATAAAGGTGCGCGTACGATCTGCTGCTGTGGCTCATGAAGAAAGATATTTTCGTCGACGCCGTCAGTAGTAAACGCACTCGTTGCCTTCGACGGCGAGGACGCGTTCAAAGACGCGCTGGACGTCGGTGCGGGTGTCGGATAAAATGTCTGGAGAGGCGGCAGACGCGACGCGATGTCGTCGCCGTCCTCGCTAGGCACGATACGCTGGCGGCTGGGTGTACTTGCGCGGTCATCTGTGGGTGTATCTGCTCGAGTGCGTTTGCGAGATGGGGTGCGGTGCTTGAATGGAGATGAGAAAGAGGATTTGCGACCGGACACAGAGGCGAATGATGCCGTCGGCTCGAAACTCGGGAGCAACACGCGTTGGGTCGGCGCTGAGGCAGGAGGAGACGAAGGCGGGTATTGCCGGTCAGCACTCGAAGTCATACCGCGCAGAAATGTAGAGTTGACTTTAAGACACGCAGAGAAGGAATGGAGGACTGGTGAAGACGGCGAGAAGAGTGATGGGAGGCGATGAGAGAAGTCAGAGCACACGATGAAAGTCAGTCAAATGTGGACGTGCGATGCTGTATACAACCCCGAAAGTAACGCGTCAAACAAAGTCAGCCACCACGAAAAAATAAAATCGTGTGATCGAGCTTTAACTAAAAGCGCGTCTAAAATATCTTCGGTGCGAATAAATTATTAGCCAGAAGCGCGTGAGAGAGAACCGACGAGAACAAATGAGTCGTGTTGGTCTTAATTCGCGTTACAATGGCAAAGTTAAAGATCCAAGCATCAAAAAAGGTTACCAATTGGGATGTGCCAATACAGGACATATACCGCTTTAGGGACGGTGCTGTGAGCGAGCATTCCAAGGGGTCCAGACATCGGCTCAGCGCGACGCGTTTTTTGCCCGTTGCGTCACTGGAATGAAATATGTAAATAGTCGCGCCGCGTCGAAACGGCAGAACGCGCTTGTCGTGGCTGTTGCAATATTACAGTTATGCCATTTCCATTATCAAAGTTCGCTTATACGATTGTGCCGTAATTTCATCTGTTTTAAAATAAATTAGGGTAAGGATTATTATGGCAACAACGCACGAGTGACTGCTTTTTAATCCTTAGGGCCTATTAGTTAGGGTTATGAGAAGATGCCACTGCTCCCACAACGCAACATCTAGCGTTGTACGATTCATTGAATTTCTGAGGGATCTTAGATATTGATCAGTTCCAACTCGACAACTCCCTATAGCAATAGCAATAAATAATGACTAGTAAGTTCATATCTTAATGCGCAATGATGATTTGGTATTTTTAGTTATAAATATCGATTCGGCTGGAGATATTACTTTAAAGTGGACTATTATATACTAACTTGTTCAACAGAGGGAACCTCCAGCTTCGGTAAGCGCCACAACAAATCGCACACCTTGTGCCGACGGTATGCACTTTTGTTGAAATTATGTTATTCTAAAGAGATGGAATTGTTTTCTAATACGACCATTACAGATGCGGTCGTCGTGCGTACCATATCCAGAAGTCTACTTGTGCTTCGGTGAGTTTAAATAACCGAGATTGCAGTACTGTATTGTATAAGTCTCTAATATTGAATAGTGCGGTTATCCTGCTGCCAAGGTTCGCAAATGTTGGTGCCCTTTTCGATAGATTAGAAGGCCCCTGATGGAACAAGGTTACTAATTTCTTTACAGACAACTGGAGTGTGAAGGCTAAGAGAAGAAAAACTACCGGCACTGGCCGTGAGCGCTACCTCAAGCATGTCGACCGGCGATTCAAGAACGGCTTCCGCACCGGTGTTGCTCCTCCAAGTTCAACGTCCGAATAGATGCGAAGAGACAGAGAAATGAAAAGACTGGGATGGGTTAATGTTTCGAATTAGTATGATATGTTTGTGTATAAACTCAAAAGTATATTATAGGGAGGACTCATTGAAAGACTTGTATCAATACAGACATATAAGTTAATCTCCCACTATCTTCTAACTAGCCGTATAACTTTTCATGCACAGATACGCTGTATAATACTTTGGACCGGGTCAAGCCATGGATATTGAATAGAAATGAGGGGATTGTCACTGGGCACCAGATTGCGTACTACTGGGTCGTGGTGGCTGGGATCTACTGGATAAGGATTATTCTATTTACACCAGCATTGTTTACAATTAGTGAAGATATGCGCTCCGTAATTTATATACGTATTTCTAGAGTTCAAAGCAGACTGGGCATAACGCGAACAAATCCCGTGCGGCCGTAGTATAGTTAGTTAGTTCTGCTGCCGCAAAAAAACAGATAATGCGATAAAGCCGCAACAATCGGAGGCGTAACGTGGTGATAACCGGATTACTGTCAGTAATTAGTCAAAGTTAAAGGTAACGAAGTCCTTAGCATTTTGTTGAGGCTTGATTGGCCGTGGGATCGGCACCAATTTATATCGGTTGGGCAGGAGCTGCTAGTGACGCCAATGGAAGCACGGCCACATATGGTGGCGAAGCAAGAGATCAACAGAGGCAGTGCAAGCATTATGACGCAAGTGGCTGTGGCTTGGAGTAGAAATGGTGTGACCCGCGTGGAGAGATGTGGCTTAAGCCTGCACCACCACCCAAACTACAAACTACCCGTCATAAGTTCATACAAATAAAATGTGTGGACGAGCCGACCCTACGAAACACACGCCTGGCACGCGCTTCCCTTTGACCTCCGTTGGTGGTTTGGCTCGCCTCGTCCGCCTTATAAAGTCATTTCACACGTCACACGCTCTCTCCTCCTAACTTTCTCTGCTTCTTCACATCCATCTCGTTTACCCATTTTTACGATTCCTTCTCCATCACCTTCTCCGATATTTGCAATGTCCTCGTAAGTACACTTCTTGATAGGATCAGATCCAGCCTCGTCATGCTGATACACCTACCGCCAGATATGCCGATGTTACTGCCAAAAACTCGAGCCAAACCCCTCAGGAGGTACGTAGCAATTCTTCTTCTCTGATGTCCTTTTTTTCCAAATTCAAGCGCAAACGTCGGCGCAACAGTGTCGGCAGCAAGAATAGCAGGCGACTGGGGCGGGCAACAAAGTTTCTTCAGAGCTCTCTCATGAGCACTGCCACCCACACCATCGCGTTTCATTCGACAGCAAGTCAACGCTCGCAGTTATCTTCGTCGCCGATATCAACGACTACAGCCTCCACTTCACCCGTGTCACAACGATCCTTGAATGTGCCACTCCCTCGACAATCGCCCAGATCACTTCATCGGATAGTATTAGTGTTCTCAAGTAAACGACGCGATTCGACAAGTACTTCATTTTCACGTGCGTCGAGCAGTGGCAGTACTGCGAGCACGCGACCAAACTCATGCAGGCACTACTCAAGCACCACAAGTCGCCAGACGGATAAAATGTCGGAGTATGATCCCATGAACTGTCCTCTCGTCAACTCGAGTCCGGCAATACCCACGACACCCACACCGACGTCCTCACAGCCTGCGCCGCTTGTTGCCGACATGTCGACGCTAATACAACGAGAAGATGAAAGATTACTGACATTTAGCTTGCCTCAGAAATCTGCAAAGCCCGTACCTGAGTTAGAGACCACGACCACGTCCACAATAGCACCAGTCCCCATGGAGCCTGTTGCGTCACCACCACCAGCGGTCGCAGCAAATGCTCCTGCCGAGTCAGAGAAGCCAGCCGACATCTCATCGGACGAGGTGTTTCCGGAACCAGAAAAGGCACTCTCACCAAGTCATGATGTACCAGAAAAGGGAAAGAAGGCGAAGGGTAAAGAATGTCCCTTCCTTGTGTCAGCGGCTGATTCGCTGAAGAAGTTCATTGCCCGCGCTAGCAATGACGTCGCATCCTTTGCCCAGCGCGCCAAAGCTGAGCTCAAAAATCCTGTTGTGACGTGCAATCTCGGAACTTGGACTGTCATCATTGCTAGTGCCGCTTATTACTTCAATATAAAGAAGAGTGCGCTTCCATCAGCGTTTACCGGACCTAATGGGAAGTACGTAACTGCCGCTGCTATCACTTGCGCCTTGGCTCTCACCGCCAGTGACATTGTCGTCTCGACCAAGAAGTATCCCAAGTACAGCAAAAAATAAACGGATTATTATTTGATAGAGAGCTGTTATATATATTTTATTGAACGAAGCTTCAGTATTTGGGTATATGAAGGGCGTTCCTGGGGATGTTTATTTTTGTAACCTTCCATATTCACGTGTCGTGTCTGATTATTAATGTACAATTATTATAATCGATTCATTTTTCCGTGATTTAAATTCCTCAAATTGTTTGGATTCATGTGGAAAAAGACCCGGATGTCTCCTAAGAAATGTAGCTGTATCGGATGCTTGCCATGACAGGTCTCCGTGCATCCCACACTGAACTCGGCACCGCCACAAGATGCAAGATGATGTCGCGATTCGCGAAGCGCAGAAATACCCCCAAAATAACAAGTCTCCTTTAATTCTCTACATTGCTAGCTGTACCGGTTCGTCGGTCATTATTAATATTACTTTGGAGAACGACTGATTCTAGTTGAGATTATGATTAATGGTTAAATTTCTACTACAGAAAACATGGATTCTAGTGGAATCGCATTCACAATGTGCGCTTGTCTGTAATAAATGTTCTGGTGCCATAGTTTATCGAACGTTCTAGAGTAGCTGAAGTCTGACTGTGTTGAGCTGCTGTAAGGATACAGTTGTATTGACGAGGGAACCGTGTTATATTCACGCTATACAGAAGTGCACAAATTTACAAATGAAAATATTTACATCCAAACCCTCCCCCGTTTATAACCAATCGATTTCTATATGAAATTCCGAAAATACTGTACAAACATGACTTATCTATGCCATCGTCGAATCGTCTAGGCGCTGGGAGTCGAAGGAGCTGCTGCTGCTGCTGTTTCCGCTGCAGTCACTGCTTCCTCCTGCTGTCGTTCATCAATGTACCGCAAATCTTCGGCATAAGTCTCGGGGTACTTTCTAAAGCAGTTTTGCATGACCCTGCATAACGTTAATGCCATTGGCAAATAAATATCACAACCTCTCAAGTGTGCACTTACTCGAATAAAGGTACGCAATTTACACCTTTAGGCTCCTCCTCCGAGAATACAAAGCACGAAAACGCTGCCTTAAATTCCTCTCCACAAGGACCATGCGCCATGCCACCGAGGCACGGACAATCCCAGTTAATTTCCCCTGTTCGCGGGTTATAGGCGCCATATTCCTCATCCTCTGCAGTTGAGCTAGCCTCAATACTATCTGAGCCGAGTTCAACCGTGGCTTGAGCAACAGCTGTGTCGAGGCTCTGTTGAATTTCGTCCTCGACGAGGTGAGGGACTGCAGTGGTCAATGGATCTGACGGCGGAATCGCATCGACAACTGGCTCTGACTCTGCGGAGCTTTCAACCGGAGTTTCGGTGGCTTCCGCGGCAATGGGACGGTCGAATAAAATAGAGGAAATTCCAAACCCAGCAGCGGCAAGAAGGACCGGGAGAATGATGTGCTGCTTGGCGACTAGCCTATCGATCGATGCCAGCGGCTTCGAAGAGGCGAGTCTACGAGCAGAAGAAGCTGCAGCTGCGGATCGGACGAGATGTCTGATGAGGGTTGGACGAATCATTATAAAAGTATGATGATTTGAGTGTATAGAAATTGCAGTGGAAAGTGGGTGGTGAAGAGTTGGGGGCCGGAGAAGACTCCGACAAAGACGCTGAGAAATAAATTTCGGTCGGGATGGTTGGATCTGTCAGCAATATCGGAGCCGCAGCATGTCGAAGCAGAAGTCCACGGTCAATCGCTGCTAGCCTGCAATGTATCTATGTTTGACACTGCTTATTCCAGTCAATCTATGAGTTTCCGGAATATTAGAAAGAAATATTTTTATACCCTTATCTAGTTTAAAGTGTGCGCAGATTATCGCTGGTCATAATATTCAAGGAATTATCAGCGCATAGTAAGCTCGGATTGCCCTCTGCATTGACCGTTACAATTAATTTGCAATTGCAAGTAGATGGAAAATCTTTTACTTCTAACCTTGTTACGATTAATTGAGAAATGACTTAGTATCTGACTCAAATTCTGAACCAGGGCCCGGACAGACGGACCATTAATTCTTGGGCTACTACTGCAATATTATTTTCAACATTACGCTATTAGCGGTGTTTTCAATACCATACTCAGTGCAATTATTGTGGTTGATCAATCTAAGAGGTGAGCTCGCAAGGTTAATTACTGCGGATCTAAATTTACGATACCGAACATTCGAATGCCTGTTCGCGGTCTCAGTTGTGGAGGAACAGATTGCACATACCCCCGCTTAGCGAAGAAATTATTTGAGGTTTTCACAATTTATATTTATTTAGATTCGATTATTTTCACATGCGGTAGCTAGTACTCTCCGTTGTTCGTTATCAGTCGAAATTTACTTTGCTGCAGCCAGCCATTCACAACTATGGAAAGCATCATGAAATTAATATCTACTGGCCGGCGATCACATTCATTGAAGCACTTGAGATCAGTTGATATGCTGTTGTTCCCTCCTGGTTGTGATTCGGCTTGTACAACGAACTAGCGGCAGGGCCCAACTCTATCACTGGTCATATCAATTCACTAAATTTGACATCACATCTCATTTTAGTTACCTACAACAGGATTCCAACGCGAGTCGGAAGAGATTATGTAGCGTCATGATGTGTGTACATTGGTCGCCATGTCAATTCAAGGCGCTGTTGGTTGGTCGCTCGCTTTGTTGACTTGCCTAACGTCGGTTGATTTCACAACTCTCTATTGCCTCCAATATCCACATCCCCAATCTAAGGTCCCTTCCACTATCGTATGTTTCAGTACAGCCATTCAGTTTACACATTCATGCTGTTCAAATTACACCGTTATCTCAATTTTGGATACTTGGCCAACTAGCGTTTTGCAGTCATGGGTTTATCGACGCGAATCACCAGTCCAGTAGGCGAGTTTTTTAATCCGCATTCACAATATTCCGAGCCCTCTACACCCCGATCGTCGATCTTCTCATCATACTCGTCCCCCCGGACAGTCGACACGTCACCTTCGGTTGAGTCGTCGACACCGCGCTCAGACGATGATTCATTCAGTCATGCCAGCCGCTTTCTCGTCTTAGCCCGGTCACAGGGAGCCTACGCAAGCCATGAAGCTGCTACCGTCGACGAGAATCGCACGGCGCCACACAACGATACCGCTGTTGTCGTCGACGATGATGCTTCACACTACGAATGTGAAGATGATAGCGTTGACTTCAACTTGGGTGACAACAGCGAGGAACCCACGACGTCACCACCGCCAGAATATCTCCAACGCCAGCTCGAGGTCGAGGGAGAGCTGGACTCGGAGGATGAGTCCGGAAATATTGTCGACCTGATCGAAGGGGTGTCCCATTCGACTGGCAAGGTTATTATGGAGAGTGTCAACAACTCATCGAATCTGTCAACAGCGTCTAGTGAAGTCATAATCGTTGTGCCTGAATTAAGCGTTAAGTTGGATCCACGGTCGTCATTTAGCGAGAATAGGTCTGTTGGCTTGCTATCTGGCGGGTCGCACATTGGTAGCTCCCCGGCTCAGTCATCGAATCGCGATTCCAGACGCGTCGGCGGTGGTCGGAGCGCACACAAATCGGCAATATCGTTTCTAGGTGGCGGCAAAAGGTCCCTGGTTCCATATGAGGTCGCGTCGTCATTCCAGACCAGTGGTAAGGAAGTCATGCCGTTGGAGAGCCTCGGAAAGGATCCATTGTCGTCTCATCCATCCTCGTTAATTGGATTCGATAACGTCTCAGAGGATTGCAGTGTTTCGATAAAGTCCTTGGTCTCGCTGAATCTCGTCGGCTCCCCCAAACTAGTCCGATTCGGCAAGAGGCAAGCTCACATTCCACAGTTCTCGTCGCAGCTGCGAAGGACCCGCCACTACATCCCGTCCCTCAACATCTCAGAACCAGTTGCGGTTTCCCCCGCAACTAGCTTCGGAGGACTTGGTAGCGTGTGTGACAGTGACGTGGAGATGGTAGATTGCGACTACTGCGAAGTAGGGAATGAGGACGTTGACATGATGGACGCCGACAAGATGGACGTCGACATCGACATGCCGCGAGTATTATTAAAAACGCCTAAGTACCGACCAAACATCGTAGACGATTCCGACGTTACCATATATTTTTGCAGAACGTCATCGTTCGACGATGACGATGACGATGGCGACGACGATGACGAAAACGACGATGCCGCCTTCATTATGTAGGCGCCGTAGTAGCTGAATATCCAATCTGCGTTCGATATAATTATTGGGCAAGTTTGGTGACACTTGTATTTGACATCAAAGAGTCATAGCGGAATCCCGTTCAACTAACGGTAGAACAATAGATAACTACGGTTTCTGGTGGTAGCCGTGCGAACTTGTCCCAGCCCGGCCTTAGTGACTGTTGATGTTGCCGCGCCTTCCGTCCAGCATCCAGGGATCGCAGTCGAGCAAGCATACTTTCTTGCTGTCTATATTTATTAGTTTTGGAGTCGTTTAATGGACTCGGTCCACCATAACTATATACTGGTGAAGGCCTAATGGCCTAATGGCTTTGGGCGATGGTTCCTGTGAAAGCCGGAGAGAGGAAGTCAAGAGGAGCGCAAATCACCAAAAAAGTTTGGGGGTTGCACTCCACCGAAAATTACATTACCGGTGACTGTACAGATTACAGAACCTTTTCGGCACCGGTACCACTGTCGCCCTGAATTAGTCTTCTAGTATTGGACACAATAATTCAAGCGCAAATACGAACTGAGGATACGAAAAGGATGATGATGATTAGAGCCGGGAACTCATCCACGAGTGAGGGCTTAAAGATTATAAAATTTTCACTATGTTCTTAAACTGCTCGCGCAAATACAATGTTGAACGGAAATTTTGCAATAAGAATAAGAATCGCATTACATGGATTAATTGTTAATTGTTCGTTTGTTATTCTATTCCGCGGTAAGTTAGGATCTATGCCTATCCAAGTGGGCAGCTACAAACCCCTCAATTGAAAGTAACATATATATATATAAATATATATATATAAGTGAACTTGTGTCACAGCTATTTCCCAACGAAATGGATATTCCTGTATATCCTATCGCTTTATATATATGGTGTGCCACCTCTTTCGAGTGCCGAAGAGCTGAATGCGTATGCATTCAATTGGTTGTGGGGACCGCGCCTGTGCTCTATGCGATTGACAGATTTGAACCATAATAGACTTCGGTAATTTAGTTGCGAATTGCCCAGATTGTCACCCTTGGCTGCGGCGTTGTCGTGTAACAAAAATTGTTCCATACTTTATAGCTTGTTAGGTATTAAGGGTAAGTAATATGCATTGTATATACTCCTGTAGTGGGCCGTGTGATATCTGATATTGGCAATCTCTCTAAAGGACCTCATCTGCTTGATCACACTCTCGAGACCGATCAATCGTGATCTCTCACTTTCGCAACACACTAATCCACTACCTGTGCATATCTCGTCGCGTCCTCAGCGCATGATATTGGTAATATAGTATTTCCATGGTGGATGTAAGATATTAGTCTTAAGCCCGGCGACGTCACGCATGAGCTAACCGAATCTCTGTAGCCGTCTAATGACGAGGACTCTCGTCGGCAGCGCAGAGCTGCTTTGTTAAAACAAAACACGGCTGCATGGGAGGGCAAACAAGGTAAGTCGCATTGATATCTAACTGTTTTTCGCTGACAATAAATAAGACATTTTAAAGACTTCCGGCCAGCTTGATTCCAGTTTGAAGAAGAATACGGCGTTTATCAAGCGGCTCCGAACGTCTGTGAACGCGGATAACCAGGGAGCTCTTCTAAAGGAAATCAGCACTTTATCGCTGGAGAAATATTTGTCGGAAATAATTGGTGCAGCGGCAGAAGGTCTTGCAAAATGTCGGCTTACAAATGATATTTTGGCGGCGGTGGAAGTCACATCTGCACTACACCAACGATTTGCAACCGCCTTCACGCCGACATTGATGCTATACCTGCTACGTGGATTTGCAGCCCCAACCAAGGCACAGCTATCAACTCTGACACCTGAACAACGCGAGAAAGAAGATAACTCACGGTTAGCACGACAGCGAGGCTTGCTGCGGCTATTGACGGAGTATTGGTTCTGCGGTATAGCGCGAACAAGTGAGGATGCAAGGTTAGCTGCCGACAGTGGAGCAAGTGCAGAAACAAAGTCATCGAGCCGGAGTAAAGGCATTGCGTCTGCGAGTCACCAGAATGATGCACAGTTGAACGCGGCTGCAGATCCCATTCCGCTCGAGGTTCTAAGCGAACTCCTAGGTACTGACACGAAGGAGTATACTTACCTACCACTTGCAGCTGCGTTTGTGAAGAACTTTGGATCCGAGATTTTAGGTGTATCTAAGAGACGAGATGAACGTCAAGAAGTTAACTCTGGCGGTACATTGGTACAGACGGAGGACAAGCAGGAGGCTCCGAACACGGCAGACGCATATGAAGGAGTCATGAATGAGAAACTAAGAAAGAAATTTAGAGCTGTTCTAGAAGCTTACAACAAAAGCCTACAGGATTTCCTGGTCAAGCAGCACAGAGTATGTTACAGGTCGCTGGTTCGAGGAGGGAAATGCGGAAGCTAACGATTGTTCAGTCTATTAAAGAACAGGAAAGGCGAAACAACGCTGCTTATATGAGATCAGGTGAAATTTTTGAGGACCGGAAGTCAATGTTTGAGAAGATGGTGAAATCAGAAGAGAAAATGATCGCCAACGCTCAAGTGTATGGTCATTATATTGAGTAACGAAGTTATTTTTCTGACGTATGTAGTCTCGCGGATGCGCTTGATATGGAAATGCCGGATATTACCCAGGAAGATGGAAAAGAAGTTTCAACTTTAAGTGCATCATTTTCTTTCACCAAGGCCGGTGTAAATTCCAGTGGTGAGGCAAGTGATTCAGGTATATGGGAAGATGAGGATCAGAAGAAATTTTATGAAGATCTACTAGACCTCCGTTTACGAGTTCCGCAAGAATTTTTCAACGTCGGAAAGAAACCCCCCGTAAAGGATGGAGAGAAATCCGACCGTCGAGAAGACCAATCTCCAGAACGCGAGCGTGAAGAAGAGATCAAAACCGACGATGATGGGGATGAATTTCTTGATGAGGACTTGGCACTGGTTGACGATAATGATGAAGCGGCTGCTGTTCCGAATCAATCCATTGGAGCTCAAGTGGATCTCATTATCCATCGTCTACCAGATATGAACAGTCGTGACTCCACAGACCAGCTGGCTATCGACTTCTGTTACCTCAATTCGAAAGCCTCGAGAGTACGTCTTATTCGCGCTGTGCAGAACATTCCCAAATCCCGGCAAGATCTAATTCCTATGTACTCTCGCTTCATTGCCACTTTGAACAAATACATTCCGGACATCGGAACTGAAGTCGTCAAATATCTCCAGCGGGAGTTTAAAGTTCTTGTTCGCAAGCGTGCAGTCACGCCGTCTGGAGGTCCTGACCGAGCCATTGTTGAAGCTCGGACGCGGAATATTAGATATATCGCAGAGCTGGTGAAATTCAAAGTGATCCCTAATCACGTCATATTTAACTGCATCAAGATTCTTCTCGATGGATTTGGACGACATGAAATTGAGACACTCAGCAATCTTCTTGACTCATGTGGTCGATTTCTACTACGAACGGAAGAAACGCATGAGACCATGGGACAGATGCTACAAATTATGTGGAAGAAGAAAAGCGCCCAGAATCTTGACGCTAGAGAGCGGATATTGCTGGAAAACGCGTTTTATTATGTTAATCCGCCTGAGCGTCCGGCTATAGTTCAGAAGGAACGGTCTGTTATTGAACAGTATGTGCGCAAACTGGTGTTTGTTGATCTTAATAAGCGCACGTACCATCATGTATTGAAACAATTTCGAAAATTGCATTGGGATGATCCGGAGACCGTACGAGTCATCGACAAGGCATTTACGAAAATCTGGAAGGTCAAGTACGGCAATATTCATTTGATGACCCTCATTGCAAGCTGTCTTATGAAGTATCATCAAGAATTCATCGTACGGCTGGTCGATTCTACATTGGAACACATTAGAGTTGGGTTAGAACTTAACATGTTTAAGTACAACCAACAGCGGATCGCGCAGGTTAAGTATTTAGGAGAGATGTACAATTATAGGATCGTGGACTCGCCGACAATTTTCGACACTTTGTACACGATCATTGGATATGGCCATGAGGGTGGAAGGCCCCAGCCGGGGAGATTCACGCCTCTTGATCCGGCTGATGACTACTTCCGGATTCGTTTGGTGTGCACGCTCCTGGAAACATGTGCAGCGTATTTTGATCGTGGCTCGGCGAAGAAAAAGTTGGATCTCTTTTTAGCATTCTTCCAGTACTACTTATTTACGAAGTTGACGCCATTGCCCATGGAAATTGAATTTAACGTGCAGGACACACTGCAGATGTTTCGTCCAACGTTAAGGGTGTGCACGAATCTGGAAGAAGCAGCTACGGCATTAACCGAGGCAATGACAGCAGCATTTGGAGAGATGGAATTGAATTATCTCGAACAAGAAAGAGAAGATGAAGAAGATGGACGACTGGAAAAAGCCGATGAGGATGACGAGGATGCAGAAGATGACGAGGATGATGAGATTCCTGTTGCAGATGGAGAATCTGCTTCGTCCGAAGAATCATCTGGAGAGTCCTCTGACGATGATGATGAAGAAGAAGATGATGAGGAAGAAGACAGAGGTCGCGGTCGGTCAAATCCCATTGAGGACGAGGAGTTTGATCGGGAATTCTCGAAAATGCTGGCAGAAAGCTTGGAATCTAGGAAGTCTGAAAGACGGTCGGCTTTCGACGTGCCGTTGCCAGTTATGAGGTCCATTCAACCGCAGCAGCACTATTCGGTCGTGGATATGACTGCGAAGAACTCTGAACAGCTGGAGAATATGAGAGAGCCTAGTCCGACGAAGAACGTGCAATTTCGTGTACTTACAAAGAAAGGCAATCGACAGCAGGTGCGTCGTCCGTGATTATGATCCACAGTGTATGTACTGATGTGATGTAGATTCATACAGTAGATGTACCGGCGGACTCGGCTATTGCCATTTCGACCCGGATGAAGCAAAAGGCAGAACAGGAGGAGCGTCAGCGCATCAAGAGCCTTGTATTGAACTACGAAAGAAGCGGCTAACTGGCGTTGAATTCTATTTTGCTACAGTATCTAATATAATAGCCTCGGTCCGTATACGACTTAGAGATTGGACCGTGGTGGTTCGCGCGGTTTGTCCACATCCGAACCCCGCAGTGGTGGAGGACCGTCTGCAATGGAGCACTAGCCAAAGTTGGACCGTTTTATGTTATCAATTGATTGCGAATTCGAATTATGTATCGCATCTGAGCGAATTGACGGATCTATGGTCTCAAATATACTATGGTTAATCAGATAGTTAGAGCAGTACATGCACCAGTCGACACGATGGCTGGGTCTGGTGATATGTATCGAAGAAGATGCAGATGAATACGGATGTAGGACGTAAATAGTCCAAAAATATGCAGATAGACTTTAAATGTGAGCACAAATTCCTGACGGGGGCAAAGAATAAGTTGTCGCTGTCAGCCGCTGAGAATGATCGCTACGGATCCCCTCATTTTCACGGACAGCCAGAGTCTATTCTAGACGCTGCGTAGACGAACCCGACCAATGACGTGCAAACTAAAACCGGAAATTCGCGTTGTATATTGAAATTCTCAAGTGTGGTGGAAAAAACAGATCAGAGATAAAGACCCCACCGCAATTGCTGACTGTCCGCGTTTAACTACAACAAATTACACCGTCGAGCGTTCAAAAAATGGCTTTAGCTGCTCAGTTATTATGTTGCCCGCTCTTAATAGTTAATAATGCGTTATTACGTGGACCTCCAAATCCAAGGTTATACATAACTCGACGGCCAAATGATGGTTATGTGAGGCAATACATCATCCTTTGACCCGTTCGCTCCTTTGAGTTCAGGTCAACCAGACTACTTTGAAAAAGTGATAAGCCCCTGCTTGTCTATCTGTGTTAACATATTCGACAATCTCTGTCGCATAAGGACTGTAACTTCCAAATTGAAGCCGATTTAGTATGTTACCATTGACGTTCTAACGCTGCTCGGCTATGGATAAAGGAGATTCACCGGGCTCTTTGGGACTGTAAGACACCTGTGGAGAAATGGTACGAAAGCTCTAGCTGATATGTTTAGCTATGAATTAAGCAAATTCAATTTTTAAACCCAAGTCACATAGGTTTAGCGAGACTATCAGCTAATGAAAGGAAATCACTGTATGAATCGAATTTTTTTAAATTCGGGTTAAAGAGTATATCGGCTTACAGCGAATGTGGGCTTGAACGGCTTCGTTGTAGCATGTAATCTTTTTCTCCAACTCTCCATCACGAGTACTTGAAGACCCAAAGAGGAATGATTGGCAGAAGCCTCATGAATCTCCTAAATAATATCATATCGAATTAATATATAGCTAGGGTTCTTTGGTCGGTCTTAACCGCGGTCTGCAATTTTTACTCACTTCCCGGAAATGTTCGGAATATAGCTATAGAACTGACCCTAGTGGCTTGCTGACTTTCACGTTCACCTCTCTCCATAGAGTCAGCATGGCTCCATAAACGGCTAGCCAACAGTAATATTTGGTCTCCATACCCGTGGGCCTACTGCCAAAGTAGGCACTATATTAAACTTAATATTTTAGAAATGCGTATAAAGTTAAGTTTAGACTTTCCTACTATAGTAGCGTACATTAGTATGGTGTACAAATAATCTAAGGTCCCCTGGTGCGTGTGAAATATTATACACTTCCAAGCCCGGGAACAAGCTAGTCATCTTGGACAAATCGCCAACTTCTTTTAAGGAAATATAGCGGTTGTTGATATATCGTCATTTCTACGCAAGTTTGGCAGTGGTCGTGAATTCCAACACGATTACCAATCACTACTGGATTGGAAGCATAGACGAGATAGGAAAAAGAGTGCTGTGCGATATGGCCCCGAAGAGATCGTCCTCTGGGTCAGTGGCACAATCAGCGAAAAGCCACGGCGGAAAGAAGAAGCACCAAAATAATGTCGAAAATGGATCGGCAATGGTTAGTGCGCCGGAAACTGTGCAGCATAAGGGCACCCATGCGGTGGTGAGTTGAGTTGTTCTCCATGATAAGAACTGGTAGCATTGGGACTAACAATGGGATTGATTGCAGACGGAGAAAGAGAAAAAGAAGCAGAATTTTATTGTGCGGACAGTATGGACCGTTGTGATGATTGCTGGATTTTTTATCCTACTATCTGCGGGACATATATGGATTATGGCGCTCGTGACGGCGATTCAGATTTTGACATTCAAAGAAGTTATTGCTGTGGCTAACGAGCCGGCGCGGGAAAAGAAGCTACCGTATGGAAAAGTCATCAATTGGTACTTTTTGGCTACGACGATCTACTTTTTGTATGGCGAGAGCGTCGTTTATTATTTCAAGCAGGTGGTACTTGTTGATTATTACTTGTTGCCATTTGCGACGCATCATCGATTCATCTCATATATGCTCTATATTATTGGTATGAAGTCGTTTAAAGTACCGTGATGGTATGTTCGTTAACGCAGGAATAGGATTCATGATTTTCGTGTCGTCGTTAGAAAAAGGTCATTACAAGTTCCAGTTTGCTCAGTTTGCATTCACTCACGTCACTCTCTTGCTTGTCGTCGTTCAGGCACATTTCATCATGAACAATATATTCGCGGGCATGTTCTGGTTCTTTTTGCCTGCGTCACTTGTAATTATTAATGACATCTTCGCATACTTGTGCGGTATCACATTCGGCCGGACACCGCTGATCAAGATCTCGCCGAAGAAGACTGTGGAGGGATTTGTGGGCGCATGGATTTCGACTATTATTATTGGAATGATTCTTAGTCATTTCTTGATCAAGTGGAAGTACATGATCTGCCCTATTACGGTATGTTAAATATCGTTAGTGGGCGGTGGTATTGCGATTTTGCTAACAGTTATAGGATTTCTCGGCCAACGCCTGGTCAGGACTCGCTTGTGATCCTAACCCAGTGTTCGTGAAGCAGACATTCGCGGTACCATCGTTCCTGGTTCCATTGTTGCACCTTAAGACGTACGAAATCGAACCGATTCATTTCCACGTTATGGTGATGGCATCATTCTCGTCGCTGATCGCCCCGTTCGGCGGGTTCTTCGCGTCGGGATTGAAGCGAACATTCCAGATCAAGGATTTCGGCGATACGATTCCGGGACACGGCGGTATCACTGATCGGATGGACTGTCAGTTCTTGATGGGATTCTTCTCGTTCATGTACTACGATAGCTTTATTGCGACTCATCATCTCCGGGTAGGAAGCGTACTTGAGACGGCGATCCAGAGTTTGACGCTAGCGGAGCAGATGCAACTTGTGTCATCGCTACACAAGTACTTGTACAATCAGGGATATATTACAGACGAGACGCTTGAATGTTTGGAGAAGAATTAAAGTCGTAGTCTAATATTTTTGGATCTTGGGGCCGGTGAGTAACGACACTGTTTCGTTGGTACGGATGTGGACGGTATCGGTGCTGTAAAAGGTTGACTGATTACGGTAATCGATATGATGTGGAGGTGCGCGAGCAAGATGTGTATGATATGCCTCGGTTAGACGGGCGAAACTTTGTCTATCGCTTATTACGAAATTATTTTTTGACTGGAATATTGGAAGATGTATTTATATGACGAATATTGTGAACATAATAACGTCTCATTAATATACATGATAATTATATTGTTTAGTGGATTCATTTCTAGCGTTCTCTGTGTCCTCGTGAATATCGCATCTTGCGGTATGTGCAACTGAGTCGACGGCCAGTGCAGAGGGGTAGGCTGCAAAATGAAAAGGACGGCGACGGCGCGTTAGTCGATGATCAGCATGAGGTGGTACATTGTGGACAATTGCATACGATGCCGCGATACTCTGCTTCGGGCTGGACACTATTGGAGATGGCAGTATTAAGGCGATCTCCAATGAGATTTGTCTCGAAACATATATATAGTCAGCGTAGCTCTTATCGACGACAACGATACTAGTGCTTATTTTGCGTTTGCCAGGTAGTGTTGTACATTTTGTGTATATAATTCATGTATGAAGACAGGAGGACTATAGTTTTTTATGGTACTAGACTACCTACTTTGAGGGGACATCATCTGGGAATTATAACGGAGTAAAATGCGCTTGCCAGGTACGATCCGTTTTCGTATGGCAAGATCTTGAACGTGGTTATATGAGCTGACATGTCCGAACCATTTGCTGTCAAAAGAAGTGCGAGTATCCGGTAGCGACGGAATAGACAATAATGACAGAAATGGCATCTGTTGGAAACTCTTATTCCCATAAATGTCTATAATAGTCTATCGTATACAATTCAGGAGCACGATAAGTGTGGCACGTATATGCTTCGTGTCAACCTGTCATCATTGTGCCTAGGGCGTCATATTCCATTATTGTAGTATTGTGGAAGATGGAACGGCGGCTGGGTGCAGTCACAAACGAAATTTAGCATTACAGTATAAGTTCCCATCCAATCGCGCCTACACGTACTCGGATTGCATTTGCATTATGCTCGATGCATGAAACGTCCTTGGTCTTTGTATCCAATTTTCGTCTAGCCAACAGAGCTTAGAGCTTCTCATCAGAGCTGCTTAATCGAAAACAAGGTTCAAATTATGATAGTTACCCCCTGTTGGTAGTTTTTTCTACCGAACAGTCTTGCGCAGTCATCCAGCCACCGCGCCAAACTCAACTCTAAACTTGTTCCTTTTGCGGCACAAGTCTCAACTTGCATTAAGATACATGGGATATTTGACATACCGCCATACAGCCGAATTATATGAACAGATGAGTAAGCTACTAGCGTCAAAAATATTAGTCGTATCGGTGATGTGAATGTAAATATAAAATGCCGATCATTCGAGTGTGCTCATATGATAGAATTTAAGAGCCACTGGTTTGTATGATACGGATTGATCGACGAAAAGGAATTAGTGGGACCGCTCACAAAATGCACACCTATTCACAACTTACTCACTGAGTAGATGTGCCTCAGAAGTTACAACTTACAAGAATCAACAAATGGTTGGCTGGCTGGCGGCTGGCTGGTCTCATCTCAATAACACACTGACCAAACACGCTAGTCACTAGCCCCTGTACCTGAGACCGACCCGACGGACCCGCTCGGTACAGTGTTTGTTGACTCACGAGTCCGGTTATGAAAATAGCCAATTATTGCCAGTGAACATTGACATGTTTTATTTGTATTTTATAATATTTGTCAGTACTTTGCACTAAAAAAAGTCCTTGGAGAGAGAGATAACCGTTACTCTGAGACAATCGTAGCGAGTCACTCGGAAATTTTCGATAGCAAGCCGGAAAAAAATTTAAGCGAGCAGTGCCGCCATGTGCAGCTGATAGTTCGAGCAGCAGAGGCACACTAAAGATTTTGTCTAGTACTTTAGTTATAGTTAAGACTTTCTCGCCAATTGTGACACTATTTTTGTGCATATCAGGGAAGCTCAACCGCCTAACAGTTACTAGAGATCACTGTACGAAGGCCAGGCACCACTTGGATACGATCGACACTGACGCACGGTTATCGAGCTGCTATCTAACAATTAATCTTGCTTCAAGCAGAGATGACGGACTTGCACAGATTTTCTGAGTCCGTTCTTAGTCGCTACACTGTAAATGGTTCTCATGACTTTGTACTGGATAATAATGATGCAAATTGCGGATAATTATCTCAATGTCGACGATGAGACGATTGAATGCTATCGAATTACCAATCTCGGCCGAATTCCGTTTGCCGATATGCGGCGTTATTCTAATATATCCGAGTGAAAATTTCTGGAGTGTATTCCGGTACAGATAGCGTGTGTGCTCGTATATAATATTCGAGATCTATTCGGATTAGACAGAATCAGATAGTGATTGCGACACGATACCCTTGAGCAGCAGTAGGTCAGAAACAAACATATCAAAATGTTTGTAAATCAGCACGTGATGCGTGTCGAGTGTCGAGTGTCGAGTGCCTATCATCCAAGTCGAGTGCGACACGAGTCGACACAAGTCTGGGTCAGTACAAGTACGAGGCCCCTGCAACAATTATTTTAGTCCACAATCTCTCAGTCAATCAACCAGTCAATAGAATGAAGTCTTCTATATGAGTTAGAACAATCTAAAGTTTGGGTTGCAGCTATGCCCTGGCTAGGGGCTAGACTGTATCTGACCCGCCTAGGTAACTAACTAAACTATAATACGAGAGTGTCTCTTGTGCGCCAATGAGCAAGCTGGTCTGTGCATTGTCGCTTTGCAGCCATCGCCTGTTGCTGCTCTGCTGCAGCAACCTGATCTGCTCAATTGTACCCAGACGACCTAGTCTTAAATATATACTGTCTCCCGCAGTCACTGAAATTCTTACTCCGAACAACAGTTCCACTCCGTGCTGCTGCTCACTACCTCCACTGCTGGCTATGCGACTGATTCTTTCGACTCTCGCACTACTAATCGCCCACGTCGCTCTCTCCGCAGCGTACGTCCCTTACTATGGTAACCCTTCCCTCGATGCAGGCGTCGTCGCGAAAGTCCCCATCAACAGACACGGTGGCAGAGTATACGACCCGGAGTCCGTTGCAGATTTGGCCAGATTCAACACAGTTCTCCAGAGCTGTCTCGAGCGCTACTCGCGAACAAAGCGAGAATTGCAAGGTAACAGAGTCGTCCGCAGGACTCTACCTTTACCTGACAAACTCGCCCCGATTGGTGAGGACGGAAGCTGGTAGGTTTTTGTGGTTTTCTTGCCGGCTTTTGGTTAGTTAGGTGTACTATCCTAACGGCTCTAGGTATGCGGATGTTGAGCTAGGAAGTCCAGGCCAGAAGGTGCAGTTCGACATCGACATGACGTCGTCCGACTTTTGGGTCGAGAGTACTACATCGGTCCATGGCATCCGGTTCGAGGCAACCGACTCTCAGTCCTACTTCAGCGACTATAAGTACGTGTTCAGAGACTGCATCGGCTCACTCGATTCGCTTGCCCTTGGTGACAAGAGATTCAACATCGAGTTCGCCCACTGCTCTCCTCCTCGCGCATCGATCAGAACACTCAATCCCTCTGGAGGCATGATGGGTCTTGCTCACTCATCACTCTCTCAGACTTCTCTTCCTCACTTCTTTGAGGAAGCAAAGGAGAAAGGAAAGCTTGCTGAGGGTATTTTTGTCATCGAATTCAACAAAGACGATGCCGATTCGTCTGCGGTCCTCTCTTTCGGCGGTATGGCGCGCCAGCATGATGATCCCCTCTACGCTCCTGTCAAGACATTCGGTTTCTGGCAGATTTTGTTCAAGAGCTTAATGATCGATGGTAACACTGTGCTCGACAACATCCAAGGTGTTATTGACATTACCTCCCCTTTCGTTCTAGCTCCCCCTGAGGACGTCCGAATTTTCTATAATGCCATTTCTGGCGCTCAACCACTCGCAAACGGATTCTGGTCCTATCCATGCTTCGAGGATCCCAAAATCCACATCGAACACGCTGGCTGGCCGTTTCCCTTCAAGGACTCCTCGCTCGGTAAGGTCAAGGAGTCCTCCGGCTACTGTATTGGTCCTCTCGTCGAGGCTGATCTGGCGGGCCTCTGGGTTATTGGCGAGCCGTTCTTGAAGGGTGTCATTTCGATCTTTGACGTAAGTGTTTATATCCTTTTTCGATTGCGGATATTGAACCTACACGTTGGTTAACGTGTTCACTCGAGTACCCTCGCATGCTAACCACCACTTCTCTAGTTCGACCAGAAGCGCGTTGGTATAAGAACCACTTAAGTTTACGAATGAAATAATCTTGGTTCGTCGTTGTCGCTATCGCTTTACCTCCCAATCGCATAAACTTTCCGCGTCCTCAAAATCACCAACATCACTTTACCAAATCCTGCATATTAGCATTGCATTTTAAGTTTTGGGTCTTCTAGATTTTATTTTAATGGTCGTTCAGGATATCTAGGGCAATGATTTTTACTTCAGTTTTTTTATCACTAGGGCATTGATTTACTACACTTTTGTTGATATTGGATATTTCTACATCTATACATAATTTTTGTAGTCGCCTAAAGCGTTACAGTTCTGCTGTCGTCTACATATGATGTTATGTTAAGGTAATGATTGTAACGCAAAAAGCATTAGAGAATGAATAGAATGGGAAGTTGGGTACGGTTAGTTACGGTCCACAGTTACGGTCCACGGCCAAATGATTCAAGATAGACTGCGTGTTATTTCTATAAGTAATAGGTTCTATCATTCATTTGAAAGATCAAACGCCAAGTAGACCGATTTTCCGGGAAATGATCTCGAGCTACGCAAAGCTTTGTTGCGGCGGTTAAATATGCTATGCCATAGCATGCCCGCGTCGCGAATTTGCCAACCGTATAGTAGTCTTCCGTAGTTATGGCACATTGGCAATGCTCAGCTCTTTAGCTAGCCCGATGAGCGTGTCAATAATGGACCAGTTAGTCGCAGAAGTTTTTGTTATCGTGCCTCACATTCAAAGTTGGTACATTTTATGGTTAAAACTAAATCGATGTACGTTGAATAATCTTGGCCGACGTGAAACTTGATAGCTGGCATTTTGCTATGGATCACAATTGGATCACAGCCGCCGCAGTGGGGACCAGAAGAAATTGAAAAGGTGGCGAGATGTGATCCAAATACTACGCTAGATCACAACCTTAGAAACTACCTCTCGAGGAAAGTTGCTTCGGTGCAGGTGGTTTTTCCTCCCCATCAGCAAACTATAGGCAGCCCGTGACAGGTGCCTCTGAGTAATTGGCCTTCTAAGGGGAATAAGTGCCGCAATGTATGTAATTCTCTGAATTTTTTGTCTTTATTGGTGATTCTGTTAGACTTACAACCTAAAGGCCGTCATCACTTATCCCTAACTCGGCCGTGGCCGATGCCTCGCTACACGATCCATTGCCCACTTATTTGAAAGCATTTATTTGGCCGTTCTTCTTTCTTTACCCAATATTTGGCTATTTCTACTTTCTCCGGTATGAGCAATATCTCAACGGCTCAGAATGGACGTTCGTATTTCTCGGCTCAATCGCATCGTTGCAGATGCTTCTTTGGCTCATGACCCATTGGAGCGTCAACATCAAAGCATTGTTTACGGCCACTAAAGTGACTGATCCTGAGAATGCGAAGCTTATTCGCGTCATTCCAGTGGCGAACGCTGGACAGCCTGCTATTTGCCCCCTCGTCCACGTCAAGGTAAGTCGTGCAATACATGATTTTATGATCGCAAGTTCTGATAGGCGCGACTGCAGTCCCACGGCCAAGAGGAGATTTCGTTTCTATTCCAGAAGCGGAGATTTATTTACGATTCCGCAACAAAGACGTTTAATCCACCTGTGTATCCAATTGACAACAGTTGCTTAATCAAGGATTTCCAGAGCTCCACCGGTGTCGACGATATTGATCTCTTTAGCCGGAAATATGGGGAGAACCGATTCGACATTCCAGTCCCTACGTTTGCCGAACTCTTCTACGAGCATGCCGTTGCACCGTTCTTCGTCTTCCAGATCTTTTGCGTTGGGCTATGGCTTATGGACGAATTGTGGTATTACTCTCTTTTTACTCTCTTCATGCTCGTCGCTTTCGAGTCGACGGTCGTTTATCAGCGCCAACGAACTATGATCGAGTTCCGCGGAATGGGTATTCAGCCTTATGACATTTATGTGTACAGAAATGGCAAGTGGACAGAGATTAAAACGACAAGTCTTCTACCTGGCGAGTTGGTTTCCATTGTCAGATCAAAGGACGACTCCGGCCTTCCGTGTGATTTGATTTTGATCAATGGATCTGCTATCGTTAATGAGGCTATGCTTTCTGGTGAATCCACACCGTTGTTAAAAGAGTCTATTTTTCTTCGTCCTGGTGATGAGGATCTGGATATTCAGGGACTAGACAAGAACACGATTCTATACGGTGGCACCAAAGTGTTGCAGATAACTCCTGTTGTGGATTCACATGTTCCGGCTGCTCCTGATGGAGGCGCACTCGCTGTTGCCACCAAGACCGGATTTGAAACTAGTCAGGGTAGTCTCGTTCGTACAATGATCTTCTCCACAGAGCGCGTCGGTGCCGGCAACGTAGAAGCCTTGTTCTTCATCCTGTTCTTGCTCATATTTGCTATTGCTGCCAGTTGGTATGTCTGGACCGAGGGTGTGAAGGTCGACCGCAAGCGCTCCAAATTGCTCCTGGATTGTATTCTTATCATCACGTCTGTAGTTCCTCCGGAACTACCTATGGAGTTATCACTCGCTGTTAACAGTTCTCTTGGTGCACTTGGAAAGTTCGCGATATACTGTACGGAGCCGTTCCGAATTCCGTTTGCCGGACGAGTCGACGTGTGCTGCTTTGATAAGACCGGTACATTGACAGGCGAAGACCTCGTGGTCGAGGGTGTCGCGGGGTTACTATCGTCGCCTAGTGATCTTCTTGATGTCAAGCAGGTTGAACAGAACACGACTCTTGTACTCGCCACTGCGCATGCGCTTGTTCGGCTTGATGAGGGCGAGATTGTTGGTGACCCTATGGAGAAGGCTACTTTGAAAGCTTTAGGATGGTCTATTGGCAAGAACGACTCGTTGCAGTCTAACAATAAAAGTGGTCCGCAGACTAAAGTGCGCATTCTCCGAAGATTCCAGTTCTCCTCTGCGCTCAAACGATCATCTAGTGTGGCGACTAGCAGCGGCAAGACCTTTGTTAGCGCTAAGGGTGCTCCCGAAACGATCCGGAAGATGCTCAAGGCTGTTCCCAAGAGGTATGAGGAGACTTACAAGTATTTTACGCGACGTGGTAGTCGTGTCTTGGCATTGGGATATAAATATTTGCAGGACGACTTGAGTATTCACAAGGTCAACAATCTTGTGCGTGAAGAGGTTGAGTCGGATCTTCATTTTGCCGGATTCTTGGTGTTCAACTGCCCACTCAAGCCTGACGCAATTGCTAGCGTCAAGATGTTGAACGAATCTAGTCACCGTGTTGTTATGATTACCGGAGATAACCCATTGACCGCTGTTCATGTCGCATACGAAGTTGATATTGTTACACGAGAAGTCTTGATTCTTGACGCTCCTGAGGAAGGCAGTGATGGCGGCGAACACGACCTTGTCTGGAGAAACGTTGATGAGACGACTGTTATCCCTGTCAATCCTTCCGAGCGCATTACTTCCGAAATCTTTGACAAGTACGATATCTGTGTGACTGGCTATGCACTTGCGAAGTTCACTGACTACGATCATGTTTGGGAGTTGATCAAGAAGACGTGGATTTGGGCTCGAGTGTCTCCGTCACAGAAGGAATATATTCTCACTAAGTTGAAGGACGGGGGCTACACCACTCTGATGTGCGGTGATGGCACCAATGACGTTGGTGCGCTCAAGCAGGCTCATATTGGAGTTGCTTTGTTGAACGGTACTGAGGATAGCTTGAAGAAGATCGCCGAGAACACCAGAAATGACAAGATGAAGCAGCTTTATGAGAAGCAGTGCGATATGATGAAGCGATGGGGTGGAAAGACTCCCCCGGTCCCTCCTCTTATTGCGCATCTGTATCCTCCGGGACACAACAACCCACACTATCGCAAGGCAATCGAGCAGCGAGGTGGAAAAGTGGATGAGGAACTCATCAAAGCTGCGTACTCTACAGGTGCTGTGAACCCGATCGTTGCCCCACAATCCCAGACAGCTGCTTCGTTTGCTGATAAGATGATGAGCATGGTTGATGAGGAGAATGACAGCGAAGCTCCGACCTTGAAACTCGGTGATGCCTCTGTTGCCGCGCCATTCACTTCTAAGCTTGGAAATGTCAATACCATCGCGCATATTATTAGACAGGGACGATGCACTCTCGTGGCCACCATTCAGATGTACAAAATTCTGGCTCTAAATTGTTTGATCTCTGCGTATTCGCTTTCGGTGTTGTATCTCGCTGGTATTAAGTTTGGTGATGGTCAGGCTACCATTTCTGGCATGCTCATGTCCGTCTGCTTCTTGTCGATCTCACGCGCAAAGGCTGTCGAGAAGTTGTCCAAAGAACGACCACAACCTGGTATCTTCAATTTCTACATCATGGGGTCGATTCTCGGACAGTTCGCAATCCACATTATTACTCTTGTTTACATAACTTATCATGTTTACCTTCTCGAGCCGCGTGAGGAGAATGTTGATTTGGAGGCTGAATTCAAGCCATCACTTCTAAATACTGCGATCTATCTTCTCCAGCTCGCACAGCAGGTCTCGACATTTGTAGTCAACTACCAAGGGCGTCCGTTCCGAGAGAACATTTCGGAGAACAAGGCAATGTACTATGGTCTTGCTGGCGCGGGTCTTTTGTCTCTAGCAGGTGCTTCTGAGATCCTGCCAGAGTTGAACGAGAAGCTGAGGTTGGTACCTATGGTTTACGATTTCCGGGTTAAGCTTTGCGCAGCCATGATTTTAGACTATGTGTGCAGTTGGGGCATTGAGCTCGGATTGAAAGCGTTATTTTCGGATTACAAGCCAAAGGATATTGCAGTTCACGATGAGCGGAGCCCGGAGAATTTGGTTGTGAAGAAGACGAAGTAGGAAGTAATATGATAGTTAGATATAAACATAGAATTATTTAACTGACGAATGTAATTCATGGGCATTTATAGTATTTGGTGATACTTATGTTACATTGTGTATAGTTATATGTGTATGAAATGTAGTGCGTTTAATGTATATACGTCTAGATGATGTTCGGGTTCGAATCAGGACCTCGAGCTTCGGTCACGTCCGTGCCAGGATGTACGCGCGGGATTGTGAAGTTGGCGATTTCCCCGCTTAAGAGTACAATACCCTCGTTGTCACGCTTGTTATGCGTCTATGTCAATGAAACTCGTTATACCCACTCAATCACGGACTTTTAGTTAACGAGTCTTATATAAGCGTTGCAATTCTCTCGATTGACTGAGATTATCTCGGGACCTGTTTACTGACTGGCCAATTGCGAGAAAGATGAAAGCACACGCGCTAACTCTGCATTGGCACACCGACAACCAGCCCGTTTACAGCGCCCACTTTCAACCGACGCGTGCTGGTAATGGTCGGCTCGCAACTGCGGGTGGTGATAACAATGTGAGAGTATGTCATGGACTTGTGCAATAATCGAAAACGTGTTTAAGGGTTATTGACGGGGCATCACAGATCTGGAGGGTGGAACTGACGGATACTGGTCCGTTTCCAACAGTCACATACATGTCCACGTTGACGAAGCATACGCAGGCCGTTAATGTCGTGCGGTTTGATTACAACGGTGTGTTACATTTTCCGGCTTGGTGAATGAGTGCTGACGAAGACAGGCGAGATATTGGCATCGGCGGGCGATGACGGCAATGTGATTCTTTGGGCTCTGGCCCCAGATGGCGAGGACCGGCGACGATCGTTTGGAGAAGATCCAGAGGAGAGCGCGGCTGACCGGGAGACATGGCGGATAAAACACTTGTGTCGGTCGTCAATGGCCGAGATCTACGATCTGGCGTGGTCGCCGGATTCGCAATACCTAATTGCCGGCTCGATGGACAATGTCGCTCGAATATATTTGGCAAGCACTGGATTATGCGTGAGACAGATTGCAGAGCATAGTCATTACGTGCAAGGTGTGGCATGGGATCCTCTGAATGAGTATATTGCGACCCAGAGCTCCGATAGAAGCGTACATATCTATAAGGTGAAAACCAAGGAAGGACAATTTGTGCTCAATACTCACCACAAGATTTCACGAACAGAAGTTCCAAATATGAAGCACGCGATTGATGTTGAGCCTGCTGCTGCTCCGTCACCGGCATGTTCAACAGCGAGCCCTTTGGCACCGCCGCCGCCACCAGCGAGTGCAACCGGGGCGACGTCGTCGCAGAGCTTAGAATCGCCTACTGCATCGACACCAGGTACGCCATCGTCAATATCACTGCCAATGAATCCCCCACCGCTGTCGACACACTCGCGACGGTCATCGTTTGGAAACTCTCCACAAGTTCGCAGATCACCCTCGCCGTCGCCGGCAATGCCACTACCTGCGGTCCGGCAATTCGATTCGCCGAAGCTAAGTTACAGAATGGCGCAGCTGTATCACAATGAGGGACTCACATCTTTTTTTCGGCGTCTTACTTTCACGCCAGACGGAAGTCTGCTGCTTACCCCTGCGGGGCAGTTTAAATACTCTACTCCATCCGGGCTTGAGGAGACGACGAACACCGTATATATTTATACCCGCGCGGGGCTGAACAAACCACCGGTGGCACATCTACCGTCACTGAAGAAGCCGGCTATTGTTGTGAAATGTTCACCAGTGAAGTACAAGCTTAGACAGGCCAAAATGGAGACGCGACATATTACCATTGACACGTCTGCAGCGGATGGACTGTCACTTCCGGCGCTGTCGGAATCGCACGACCCGCATGACTCTATGCAGACTTCGCCGAAGTCGATTCCGAGTACGACGCCAACAGCAAGTACGGGAAAACAACAGGCTTTTGTGTTGCCGTACCGCGTCATCTATGCGATTGCAACGCAAGACTCTGTGTTCATATACGACACACAGCAGACGTCGCCACTGTGCGTGGTGTCGAATCTACATTATGCCACATTCACGGACCTGACATGGAGTGTTGATGGGCAGGTGCTGTTTATGACGTCGACGGACGGGTTTTGTTCAGTAGTTGTGTTTGAGAAATGCGAGCTTGGGGAGCCATACGAGGACGAAACGAGCCTGGCAGTCGGGTCATACTTACCGACACCAGCGGCGGAGGACGGAAACGAGGAGCAGAATGTAGACGACGAGCAGAAGCTGAGGCCGATTATTAGTCCGGTGCCGGCTATGGCTATCTCTAACGAGGTGGTGGTTTCGTCTTCCCACTCATCAAGCGCGAAGCGCGCGGCAGGGATGGAGGCGAGTGGAGAGAAGAAGAAGAAGCGGGTGGCGCCGATGTTGATTGGGGAAGTTCGTAGCAAATAATGTCTGTTTGCTTGTGTATATACCTATAAATTGATTGTTGTATGTATAGACTATTTTACTAGAGCCTGTGATTAGATGTTGGTGCGGCTCGTCGAGTGCCCCCGAACCGACGCAAGCAAAGTAGTGGCCGGCGCCCACACCTTAAATCACATCATATCAACAGCGGCTGCACAGCTGAAGCAGCTCAATAAGTAGAAGCAGCACACCGCCAACGCATTGCACGATTATTCATTCTGACGGTGTATGTGTATGCAATTCGCGTATACCTTTACACACTAATTGCTACAACTGCATTTACGAGTTACATATTACTACAACCAAAATCCACTGCAGCGTCGACCAGAGTGGCATCCCGTCGTCGTAACCACCAAGTCCAATTTGGGCAACTACATCAGCTCCAACCGCAGCACATACCTCAGCACCAACATCAGCTGCTGTCGCCGTCACTGGTCGTGCGCGGCATGGTTGCCCGTGTGTTCGTGCTCATTAGACGACTGCTGAGGTCACGCATTTTCATCGTATTCAGCTTTGCCGTCTGCCTCGTCCTGCTCCTTGGCAACCGTTCCGGAACGACGCTCTCCAGCACTGCCGAATTCCTCTCGTCTGCCGCAAATGTGTGGACAACTCCTCAGGAAGACAAGTTTCACGCTGGTCTGCCTGACTCACTCATAGCCGACGTCAGAGTCAAGGTCTGTCCGCTGGTCACGAAGCCATTCAGTTCACGGTGGTGCCAGATCGACGGTTACAGGCGTGTCGACAAGGACTTAGGTCTGCGCAGGTCGGGGATATCGCGGGCATATGTTTTTGTCAAGGATGTCCCGAAACAGGAAATCGCGGGCGACGACCTACTAGTCGTGCTCGACGTCCACATCGGTCAGGAATCGCCTGAGTTGGCCAATATTGGCAGTACAATGGAAAAGAATAACAACGTCGTTAAGATCGTGGACGTGGACGAACAAGTGGAAGGCGAGGTCAAGAAGGTTGTGGACATGGGTCGCAAGCGCGATGCCGAGCTCCAAGACGATCCCTCGGAGGAGCTACAGGTCGACAACAAAGGAAAATGGGTCCGTCGATCCCACAATCTGTGGCTTAAATTTGGCAAGCCGACCGATTTTACAGTGTCCGACCTCGATGTGTTGTACGGTGTCGACGCTGTCGATCCGCGGTTCGGATGGTCGCTCAAGGGCGACCGAAACAATTCGCTCGCCGTAGGCGGTAACGCGCATCCACGGATCACAATTCGATTAGGTGGCAAGCAGGATCTGCCTGTTGTCAAGCTGATCCTGAATAATGAGAACAGGTTTAAAATAGTTCAGGTTGCTGGTGAGTCGGTTGGCTGGTCGTTTGTTGATAATCACTAACTCCAGCAGATTTGCATTTCTCTACTGGTGTCGGAAAATGTAGGGATCCGTGGCCACCAGAGACAGCAGAAGCATGTGAGGCCGATCCTCGGACGCTCGGTTTTGTTAATCGGTTATTGGACGAGGAAAAGCCGGACTTCGCGGTTTTGACAGGTGACCAAATATTTGGCGACGCTGCTCCGGATGCGCAGACAGTACGTCTTGCCTGCTGTGTTTGGGACCTAGTACTAATGAACAACGTAGGCGTTTTTAAAGTCTGTTGCGCCATTCATTCAACGCACAATTCCATTTGCTATAACGCTTGGCAACCACGATGACGAAAGCAATCTGTCGCGAGAGCAGCTGATGACGATTGCGTCGCATCTACCCTACTCGCTCTCACAGGCCGGCCCAGAGTTTGCGAAAGGGGTGGGCAATTACTATCTGAATGTGCTCGCAAAGGAGAAAGACCACACAGCGATGTCGTTGTATTTTTTGGACACGCACAAGTACTCGCCGAACCCCAAACAGATGCCGGGCTATAACTGGATAGACGAGAGTCAACTGGAGTTTCTAGTGGCGAGCTACGAACAGCTGAAACCGCTGCGACAGCAGTACACATCTCACTACACAGGCTCAGGCGACACGTCGGAGGGTAATGGCAACAAGCACCTGTCGATGGCTTTTTTCCATATCCCGCTGACCGAGTACCGGAATACGAGCAATGCGTGGGTTGGCCAATACCGGGAGCCGTCGACGGCTCCAAAGTACAACACTGGTGCGCGGTCTGTGTTGGAGGAGGTCGGAGTGAGTGTCGTGTCTGTCGGGCATGACCATGTGAACGACTTTTGCATGATGGATAGGAACTACGTCCAGTCGGGGCTAATTGATAAAGATCTGCCCTTGCAGACAGCGGACGGGAACATGCGGCTTGCTCGGCGAAACGCTGACAACGATGGCGAGCACGCGATTTGGCTGTGCCATGCCGGAGGGGCCGGATTAGGAGGATATGCCGGATACGGCGGGTTTATCCGGCGGCTGCGATTCTTCGAGGTTGACGCGGACAAGCACACCATATCGACTTGGAAGCGTGTTGAGCACGGCACAAAAGAGGAGCTGGACGCTAGACTTGACTTCCAGGTGCTGGTTGAGAGGGGCAAAGTGAAGGCGTAGTTTCAATGTATTATACTATACTTAGTCATGATTTTTTGTGACATTAATGTGCAGTTAGATCTAGCTGTTTCCATGGTGACTAACAGTTAGTCCCGACGTATCCCGAATAAAAGATGCAGAATGCTTCCTTCAGCCGCAGCCTGCATCATCGAGTTACAGCTACGGAACCCTGTTGGTCGTCATCCACTATGGACGCGCATCCAACAAAAATATCCACGTAATGTTCCGAGCCGCGTTCATCTCTCTTCCAAACTGTATGATACTCGTTGCAGAATAGTACAGGGTACATTCAAACTCAGAGGAGTAAAAAACGAACAAATTAACTCTTCGAGTTATCCACCTGTTGCTTCCCCCGTCGTCCTGAACTGGCAATGAGTGAGCCTCCAAGATCCGCTGTTAAAGCCCAGGCCACATTCGACGTAGATGAAGAGGCGATTTCCCGGGAAGTAGCTGTTCCCCCAACGCTCCGGTCTATTTCTCATCAGCCATTGAGATCCTTCCGGGGGCATATCTTCGAAGACCTTAGCCATGGCTTCATTTGGTGGCCTCGCTGCTGCCGTCCGAGTAGGCTTGCAGCAATTACTAGTTAGAACTAACTTCGGAACAGGATATTTTCACGCAGTCATGCTCACCTTTCTGGGGGTCAGATATCAACGCCAACGAGTCGAAATCAAAGTCAAGCAGGTACAACTCTGTTTCCAGGAGCCATCTCCAGTATTTTCTAGTAAGCAAGGGCAGTCAACCAAAGTCGATACTAATATTTTCAGAGGAGGTTGTGGCTGCAAATGGCATACGATTGACGGATATGCAGGGGGCAGCATAACAATTATGGAAACTGATCCTTCGCGATTTATTTTTTTGCCTTGGTCAAGTTCCAACGCCATCATGCGATGCGCCAGCGCGGCAGCGAACGTGTTCCGCCCGGGAGATGTCGTGTTGCTCCGGGATGTGCTTCGGCCGTCTCTGGCTATTTTAAGCGGGCCGCTGCGTCTACCAACGGATACAGAAGACAAGCCGCCCAGCATATGCACGCACCGAGGCGAGGTAAGGCACACGGCCATTCTCAACGCCCACCCGCGCACTCTCGTCAAGTCGCACACCGCCGGCGCGACGTTCGTGGTCACGTTTCCAACTCTAGAGGAGTATGTCAACTTCCGCCGCCGCAAAGCCACGCCTATCTACGCATTTGACGCCGCCGCAACCGTCGCCCTAGCTGACATTCACATCGACGAGAGGGAGCACACTGTCTTCGAGTTCCTCGAAGCAGGCACCGGCCACGGCTCTCTCACACTCGCAATCGCACGCTTCATCCACGCGGCAAATGCCAATCTCGACAAGAACGCGCCTCGTAAAGCTGTCCTTCATTCTGTCGACCGTAACAAAGACCACGCAAAATACGGCATCAAGAACCTGCGCGAGTTCAGACGTGGACTTTACGCAGCCGATGTCGACTTCCATGCGCCCTCTACACCATCAGAGTACCTCCAATCCAGACTCGAATCCATAAGAGATCACGGCGAGTCTCACACAGCGTTTCTCAGCGGCGCTTTTCTGGACCTCCCGTCACCGGAGCTCGAGGTCGAAGTCGTTGCTCGTTGCCTGAAGACCGACTGTCCGCTTGTTGTATTCGCCCCATCAGTCACTCAAATAGTGGACGTTATCGAAGCCGTACGAGCGAAAAATGTCCAACTGTCCATGTGCAAAGTTGTCGAGCTCCTGCCTGGTATGGGCGGCAGCATGCGCGAGTGGGATATCCGCCGTGCTGTTGTGCGCAACCCCCCAGATCGAAATGAGCAAGGCGACAGCGAGAGTCAAGGAAGGTGGGTTTGCAGACCCATGGTTGGCGAAAGAATCGTCGGCGGTGGGTTTGTAGCAGTGTTTAGAAAGAAACTGCAAAAGACGCGAAGAGACAATGCGGGCCAGTTAGAGCAATAATATTTATTGATTTTTCATGTAGCAATGTCATTCTTATTTACAAAACACCAAGATGCTTCGCGGCATGCTCAACATGCTCCTGCGCAAGCGTACTGACGTAGTAGTACGAATGGTCATAGCCAGGCGCGTACTTCACCGTGACTTGACTCTCACGGCCGGCCTCTTTGGCAGCGGCGACAAAATTGTCGATCAAGAGTTGGCCGCCTATCAAAAATTCGTCCGAAAGACCACACGAAATGAAAATATCCAAGTCGGCTCCGCTGTAAGCCTTAATCAGTTCGGTCGCATCGTGCTTGGCCCACTCTTTCTTGGACGCGAGATAGCCGGAGAAGGCCTTTTCCCCCCACGGGCACTTGGACGGGTTGACGATTGGGGCGAACGCGGAAGTTGACTTGTACTTCCCCGGGTGCTTGAAGAAGAGCGTGAGCGCCCCGTGGCCGCCCATGGAGTGACCCATAAGCGACACGCGGCTGTTGTCGAGCACAATGAAATACGAGTACAGAGCGGCCGGTAGCTCCGAAGTGATGTATGTCTCCATTTTGTAGTTCTGTGACCACGGCTCCTTAGTCGCATCCAAGTAGAACCCGGCAGCGGAGCCAAAGTCATACGCATCGTGCTCGCCAGGATGGTTTGAGCCACCTATGCAATTGTTAGCGCCTGGATTAGAAAATACATGGTACGTCGGCCGTACGAGGAGAAGTGTCGGGGTAGACAACTGCGATACCGTATTTGGCGGCCCAATAATTGAAGAAACCTTTCTCAGCACCATTGTCGCTGGAGCAGGTCAGGCCCGCGAGATACCAGAGTACTGGCACCTTGGGCGTGGACCGACCAAAAGCTGCCGGCGGGAAGAACACGTTGAGGGCCATTGGGCAGCCGAGCACCGCGGACTCATGTGTTAGCTTGAGAAGTGTGCCGCCAAATGTCGCGATAGTCGCCTTTGTGTGGAATTGGAACGCTGGAGTTGCCATTTTGTTTAGTCGTTCGAGTTGTTCGGTGTGTGGTGCTGGAGAATCGAGACTTGTCGGGAGCGTTGTTAAATAGTTGATCGCAGTAGAAATTGGGAATCCAATCACCAGCCCCGTCCTGGGGCCCACCATTCTAGTATTGATTGATCTCGTCTCCGGACGTTATTGACGTCATCGACAACACATCATCAGCCATTCCACAAATATTGCCAATCCAAGAGCATTATACGCAATTAACCAATAAAAATTAGAAGATATAGTTCATGCGCAAATATACTTAGGCAAATTGCATTCCCGTCTTATCAGTGATTATGTGGCTGGTCTTACAAAATAGATCGACATATCCCTAACCCAATGAAAGAGAAGCGGAAGGCAGGGGAGAGGAGGGGGGCCAGAGAGGATTTTTTGGATTTTGCTACTTTACCCTTCCTCGACGGGTCTTGTACCAGTTTATAATGCACTACGGTCACCAACTGGTGTGTTCGCTAGAATAGAAAACTCCATACGAACGCTACACAAATTCCAGGCAATCGATGATAGTCCGATTTACTATGCTGGATGTCACACATTCGTCACAATTGTAACGTTGATTGTACCAATTGTATAATTTCGTCGAAAATAGATAATCCTTCGCTCAGCTTGTTCGGCACTCTAGGCTCGTTTGAGTCCTAATTCTCAGCGTACCTAGCACATTCAATTAGTATCTATTATGGCAAATAATCATTCTCAAAATGGACGAACGGCAAGCCTCAGAGATCTTGGTGAGTAACGTCATAACCTTTGGTTCCACAGTAGCAGATAATAGGCTTTTCATCACAAGCACGCTATTCGTCCATGTATTCCAGGCAAAAAACTAAGAAAACATACCCAAATTCGAGCATGTCAATCAACTAAACAACTACTTCTCGCAAGAAACGAGCTTGCAAGCATATAGCGAGTGCTATGTCCCGTAGGAATTGAGATCACCAGGATAAAGGATACAAGAAAATTCTTTTCTTCCCTATCTCTGCGAAGGGTAACAGTAGCGGTCATATCTGTGCGCACATACAGCTGTAACTTCCTACGTTACTGCCCACATACGCCTGCAGATTTTTATTGTTATGACCGCGTGCACGTGGTCGCCTCATCAGTAACTCGATGAGTCTTTCTTGTAATAGATTTGACTAAAACCATTCTGCATCCTTGCATCTTCTCGATATACGTATAGCAGCATGGTAAGGCAATTAATGAAACCGACTTATACACGGAATATAATCCGGTGGGCGCGGTCGTTCTCAACACCTCCCTGCTGTTCTTTCCTAGCTTATCCAGCCCGCGGTATGTTTACTCAATGTCGTCTTTCAGATAGGTACAGCACGAAGCTAATGATTGTCATAGCGCGAGACGAAACAGAGCTATCGTCAGCGCCGGCAGGAACGCGTCTCCGTGGTTGCAATATTTTGAAGAGTGGTCAAGATCCCGAGGCGCTTCCTGACAATGAGTATCCAGATTGGTTATGGGAGTTATTGGATGACGAGGCACAGAAACGGAAACTAGATGCTGATCCGGAAAAGAAAGCCAGGAAAGAATGGAGGAAAAAGAATCGTGAGAAAATTAAGCAGGGTAATTTCTTGAAGACCATGAGGTGAAAAGGCATCAGCTTGAACCGTTGTGTCAATACAGTTGGGCCAACGATACCGAAAGACAGGATTGGAGATGCGGTTGCTAGTACTGTTTAAAAGATTGAATCTTGCATGTCTCAGGTTCAAGGTTAATATTGCGATAGTCCGGCGGTGGTTTACGGGACAGGTGATTCGGTCAACGGGTTGTAACATTGCCTCGTCCTTCTCTTACATGATGTACAATTGTAATATATTGGCGTAATTGACGTTATTATTGGCTTGATATAGGTTCGTGTTTTGCAGCGCTCGCGCATGTATTAGCAGTGATGTTGCATGCTATGATATTGAGCACTTTGCTGTTTAACAAACATGCTGTTAGGCATATATTGCTATATGGTCCTGAACGAATTGGAGAACTTTATGTGCATGGTGAAAGGAGCTCCATCTGTGTTCAAAGGATCAGTTAAAGCTCAATGAATCCTCCCATTACTATTCTGAACACTCCGGCCATTCTAGAAAGATATTATCTTTCCGAGATAACATTAGTGACACAAAGGTCTGATTATATCTATATCCTTCATTATCTTCTACTCTGTCACCTGAGAATGCTCGCCCTAGTCAATCAATGCAGGCCGCGAAGTGTGATGAAGCTGAGCCATGGGCTGCTGCGACAGTGTCAGGATATAATATGTCACACGTTGCAACTTCTTGATCTTTTTTTTTGACAAGTACATCGCTTTCGAGTGCTGCCAAGATTCTGGCGGCTACAGTGATCGTTAGACAGCACTCTAGTTGGCAAGGGGTAAATCAAATGGACGACATAGATTACGAAGACATTATTCGGGGTATTTCTCTTTAGCGCCATCCACGCTTTATTCACGGCGGTCACTCACTGGCAACTGCAGCCTAATACGCGGACGGATGGATATTACGACTGATTTCGCAATAACACTTCATGGAGGAGATGTAAGCACTTTTACGGACCTTTCTGCTGTTAGCTCAATCGAAGCTGAGGCCACTCTTTGTGAAATAGACCTGTCAAGACTCTCGCTAGCAGCAATCTTCGTTTAGTCTCGGCATGTGATACATTCACACTTAGCTTAAAATCAGAGATTTAAGACTTTAGACCACCTACTTGATTTTGGGCATAGCGTAGATTCAGTTACAATTATAAAATAGTTTTCTTCAGAAGAGATGTATCAAGCAGACCTCAAAACAAATTCAATTTGCCCTTTGGCGCTGGAGGCAAGAAAACTGATTAGGATTTGACATCGATATAACGCAACTTACTGTAAATATTAATTTGGCTCTCTAACTGTTGTTACTGTTGTTTAATGCTCAATGGAGATTACTCGATGTCTCACTCGATTTTTAAGACTTCGTTTATTAAGTCTGGTAATTCATTTTGGTCGTTGTATACATGTATTCATTCGTCCGCCATTTCTTTGTTCATCATCCACCCACTGCACTTATCGGTCTCCTCCCTCTCGCTCGCCTATATTACAATGCTAATCAATTCAAGTTTTCAACTGCTTGCTCCATCTTTTCATTCTTTCGTATCATTCATTTACTTGCATGTCGGCACCTGAGTACAAAAGTTTGTGCTCCCTCAATGTACAGCGTCCTTATATCCAAACCCTAGTGCGAAGAAACGATGTAGCTAGGTTGCATCTGTCGCATGGCACCAAATTCTGTCGAATTCTGCAAATCAACAGATCCTTGCTGCCACGGAGGCTCGTCGTCCCCACCCACTTGAGCAGATGACGAAATAAGTGTCAGTCCAAGACGTGTTTAAGCTTATATTCAAGATTTTATCAGTCATTATGGCGAGAGTGTTGAAGCAACAATTAGGTGGAATTAAAGTGATAGAGCGAGCACGCGAGGCATCCAAACGAATGAAGCGACAGGGGGTTCTGGAGATTCTAAATGTCAAACAATTGTGTGTCTCTCGATCCAGCCTAAAAGGAATATTCCTACCTGGACTAGGTTATATTGCGAACACTAGGCTGGGTGCGACACAGTAATGACTCTTGACTTATGAGATTTGACTTGTGAGACGTCGGTAGTGAGTCCTAGTTACTGTTCTACGTTGGGTTCAGTAAGCATACTGCTCTCCAGGCGACAAGCAGGTAACACACCTTTGTCGCCGTGGGTAAGCAGGCAATCCCTAGCAAGACAGAAGCAAGTTTTTTAAGAAATTCGGTAGTAACTCGTAGCATGTGATGAATAACGGGTGGCCGCTTCGGCGTTGACAAAGCTCGTAATCTTGCCAAAGCCCGGCTGACCCATGTGCACAAGCATAATTCAAATGCACACACATCCTCACAAAGCAATCACTAAGCAAAATTTTTCTAGTGTTGGTCATGGGTCGGGTTGGCGCCATGCTAGAGCTTATTCGGGGGAAACCCCCCTTGGAAATCATTTTTACAATCTGTTGGTACTCTACAAAAGTGTCCGACAATGAGAAATTTGCACGTTGCATATTTCATTGCAACTCTATATTGATAGTAAAATATGTGTCCTTTTTATGCATGTCTGTAGGTGTAGAATGAAACGACTGGCGGAAAAAAGTCCAATCTCTGGATATAAAACAATTGTCCCTGTCCTCTGCGTAGTTGATTTTCAGGAAGTCGAAAGAACTAACGTAGCGTATGGGGATCCCGGTCACAAAAACACAACACTCTACTTTGCGATCACTATAACTTACAACATGGGCTATAATCTACCTTCTAAAAGCGATTAATCTGAAGAAAAGATCCACGTAAGACCCCAATTGAAGAAGTAGATGAAGTAGATGAAGAGGAAGAAGTAGACAATGTTTCGAGCGACTGAGAGTCGGATTTGGTTAGTTGTGTGGCGCGTAAGACAAAATAAAAATTAGAAGTTGGTATTTAGTGACCGGGATCCCCATAAGCTACGTTAATGAAAATAGCTTGCTTTTAATAGTTAGACAGTGTAGTAGGTTGCCTGCAATAATGGAGATTACTGTTAATTGCACTGCTCTTTCTAGATGCGAGACCAACATCTTGTATATTCGTATCGAACTTCTTCGTACTCATGCTTATTAAACTGTATATCTTACCTCACCATTCTCACTACTTCCCATCTCAAGACAGAGTTCAAATACGTCTTTTCTCGAAACTTTCCCCGTCCGATCGAAGTTCTTCACTCTATGCCCGCCATGACGCGCACCAATGAATGCAGCGGGCGTTCTCTTTAAACTGCCACGTCGAACTGCTGGCCAATCAGTAATAATGACGTTTGTAGTGGACGTTCTCCTGTGCTACAACGAGCATTGGGGCTTTTCCTCAATTCTCTCCTCTAGCGTATATTCGACGCCATTGACAAACCATTCACTTAATGGTCGTTGACTTCGGAAGTAACACGTTGCTACTTTTCCTAGTTAGGATCCGAGATGCGTACTGTATCTGCGCAATGCCAAGTCGCACGGCCTGCGAATTTTTAACAGGATAAAGATTGGATCCTCTACAGATGTCTTTATAGTTGAGCGGCTTGGTCGCGGTTTCGGTGTTTGTCCAACTTGTTTCCTTAATATGTAGTCAGGCTAGAACCTGACCCAACGCCCAATAAATGCATGTATCCCACAAAAAATAAATGTGATGGAAATTTGTCCGGCGTTTAAAGGGCTTGTATAATTAATACAGACAACTTACAGCTTAACTATCAATACGCTACTTTCGATTAGTTTCTCTTTGAATTGCTAAATATCAAAGGTTCATCATAAGATATCTAGTACTTGCGAGGACTATGGCCGTGTATCGGCTTGCTCATATAGACGTGAAATGTGATACGTCAGATAACAAGAGGTATGGGATTTGCTGCGTCACACGCATCAAGGGAGTTAGGTAAAGTGTGAATTATGTAGAGTGTAGTTCAAAATATATAACTGAAATTCAACCAGTATCCCAGTGTTCAACTGGCTGACAGCATTCATGACGGGAACCTCGCGAGCCTGTGGTGTCAGCTCTGTCTGACGACTGCTACTGTACCCAACAAAGGCATGGCGTGTTCAATGCTGATGGAATCATTTGACTATTGTTCGCGCATATTCTATGCAGCGAAAATAACCTTAGTTTTTGAGACGAAATTGAAATGGAATAGTTGGCATGGCTTCGATCGGAATCCTTTATAATATTAAGTATTTGGTAACTTAATTATATTTGACGGTTGCAAGTGGAAACGTTGTCCCGGGATAGAACTATGGCGCGTAAACTGAACGTTGACATTTCGGACAAGTATAAAGTACGTAGTATCCAAATCGAAGATGACAGAATCCTGTCCGCACCTCCGCCACAAATGTTTATTGTGCAGAAATTTGTGGTTATTTGATCGCTGTCCAACCCGAAAAATCATTGTTGCTTTCATTACTCAAGTCAGCATGTCACCGACAAAATAGCGCAGTTACAATTTCTACATTGCCGAATGCGATTTTTGACAGCGCGCAAACTATTGTGAAGGATTACCTTAGTCATTAGTCACAAGTGGTGCAATCACTTGTCACAGTATACGCGGTTTTAGCCATCATAAAACTGATAATAGAGCCGATAAAAGTCCTGTAATACCTCTATTGGAGAATAACTAATCGTAAATCCGACTACTGTGATGACACTTCCCGACCGAATATCCGCAGAAATCATCCGCGAGATAAGCTAAATAATTTACGAGACGACTTCGCACGGAGGGCCAACACCATCTAGGACGATATTAATAAGGGCAAATATCAAAAATGGCCACCAAACTTTTCATAATATCAAAAATAGCCATTGCGACCCTACCCGCCGTACCCATAAAATAATTTTTGTGCTAAACCTTATAACTAATTTTTCTCTCAATTTTTAAGTTTGCATTATACTCTATCGATCCAATAGAAAAGTTAAATAATGCGCGTCATTAATGCAACTCCAACATATTCCGATTCAGCAATAACCCCCACCACTCACAATCCGACCTAACCAATAGGTTCAGAACACGTCCTTGCGTTATGACGCGTCTTCTGTC